>NW_027144703.1:0-33710 GCF_026170545.1 Melanerpes formicivorus | reverse complement strand
AAATCCAATTTGCCATCTGATCTAACTTCTGGAGGCAGTCAAAATGATCCTTAGAATTCTTCCCTACCTTATTCCTGTGCTGAGATACAGGCTGCTCCAACCTGCTGTAAAATGCTTGATTTCGAGAGTGAGCGAAACTAATGAAAACATTGTTGGGGTAAAACCTAAAGGGAAAGACCTAGCACCAAATCCAATTTGCCATCTGATCTAACTTCTGGAGGCAGTCAAAATGATCCTTAGAATTCTTCCCTACCTTATTCCTGTGCTGAGATACAGGCTGCTCCAACCTGCTGTAAAATGCTTGATATTTCGAGAGTGAGCGAAACTAATGAAAACATTGTTGGGGTAAAACCTAAAGGGAAAGACCTAGCACCAAATCCAATTTGCCATCTGATCTAACTTCTGGAGGCAGTCAAAATGATCCTTAGAATTCTTCCCTACCTTATTCCTGTGCTGAGATACAGGCTGCTCCAACCTGCTGTAAAATGCTTGATTTCGAGAGTGAGCGAAACTAATGAAAACATTGTTGGGGTAAAACCTAAAGGGAAAGACCTAGCACCAAATCCAATTTGCCATCTGATCTAACTTCTGGAGGCAGTCAAAATGATCCTTAGAATTCTTCCCTACCTTATTCCTGTGCTGAGATACAGGCTGCTCCAACCTGCTGTAAAATGCTTGATTTCGAGAGTGAGCGAAACTAATGAAAACATTGTTGGGGTAAAACCTAAAGGGAAAGACCTAGCACCAAATCCCATTTGCCATCTGATCTAACTTCTGGAGGCAGTCAAAATGATCCTTAGAATTCTTCCCTACCTTATTCCTGTGCTGAGATACAGGCTGCTCCAACCTGCTGTAAAATGCTTGATTTCGAGAGTGAGCGAAACTAATGAAAACATTGTTGGGGTAAAACCTAAAGGGAAAGACCTAGCACCCAAATCCAATTTGCCATCTGATCTAACTTCTGGAGGCAGTCAAAATGATCCTTAGAATTCTTCCCTACCTTATTCCTGTGCTGAGATACAGGCTGCTCCAACCTGCTGTAAAATGCTTGATTTCGAGAGTGAGCGAAACTAATGAAAACATTGTTGGGGTAAAACCTAAAGGGAAAGACCTAGCACCAAATCCAATTTGCCATCTGATCTAACTTCTGGAGGCAGTCAAAATGAGCCTTAGAATTCTTCCCTACCTTATTCCTGTGCTGAGATACAGGCTGCTCCAACCTGCTGTAAAATGCTTGATTTCGAGAGTGAGCGAAACTAATGAAAACATTGTTGGGGTAAAACCTAAAGGGAAAGACCTAGCACCAAATCCAATTTGCCATCTGATCTAACTTCTGGAGGCAGTCAAAATGATCCTTAGAATTCTTCCCTACCTTATTCCTGTGCTGAGATACAGGCTGCTCCAACCTGCTGTAAAATGCTTGATTTCGAGAGTGAGCGAAACTAATGAAAACATTGTTGGGGTAAAACCTAAAGGGAAAGACCTAGCACCAAATCCCATTTGCCATCTGATCTAACTTCTGGAGGCAGTCAAAATGATCCTTAGAATTCTTCCCTACCTTATTCCTGTGCTGAGATACAGGCTGCTCCAACCTGCTGTAAAATGCTTGATTTCGAGAGTGAGCGAAACTAATGAAAACATTGTTGGGGTAAAACCTAAAGGGAAAGACCTAGCACCAAATCCCATTTGCCATCTGATCTAACTTCTGGAGGCAGTCAACATGATCCTTAGAATTCTTCACTACCTTATTCCTGTGCTGAGATACAGGCTGCTCCAACCTGCTGTAAAATGCTTGATTTCGAGAGTGAGCGAAACTAATGAAAACATTGTTGGGGTAAAACCTAAAGGGAAAGACCTAGCACCAAATCCAATTTGCCATCTGATCTAACTTCTGGAGGCAGTCAAAATGATCCTTAGAATTCTTCCCTACCTTATTCCTGTGCTGAGATACAGGCTGCTCCAACCTGCTGTAAAATGCTTGATTTCGAGAGTGAGCGAAACTAATGAAAACATTGTTGGGGTAAAACCTAAAGGGAAAGACCTAGCACCAAATCCAATTTGCCATCTGATCTAACTTCTGGAGGCAGTCAAAATGATCCTTAGAATTCTTCCCTACCTTATTCCTGTGCTGAGATACAGGCTGCTCCAACCTGCTGCAAAAAAATGCTTGATTTCGAGAGTGAGCGAAACTAATGAAAACATTGTTGGGGTAAAACCTAAAGGGAAAGACCTAGCACCAAATCCCATTTGCCATCTGATCTAACTTCTGGAGGCAGTCAAAATGATCCTTAGAATTCTTCCCTACCTTATTCCTGTGCTGAGATACAGGCTGCTCCAACCTGCTGTAAAATGCTTGATTTCGAGAGTGAGCGAAACTAATGAAAACATTGTTGGGGTAAAACCTAAAGGGAAAGACCTAGCACCAAATCCAATTTGCCATCTGATCTAACTTCTGGAGGCAGTCAAAATGATCCTTAGAATTCTTCCCTACCTTATTCCTGTGCTGAGATACAGGCTGCTCCAACCTGCTGTAAAATGCTTGATTTCGAGAGTGAGCGAAACTAATGAAAACATTGTTGGAGTAAAAGCTAAAGGGAAAGACCTAGCACCAAATCCAATTTGCCATCTGATCTAACTTCTGGAGGCAGTCAAAATGATCCTTAGAATTCTTCCCTACCTTATTCCTGTGCTGAGATACAGGCTGCTCCAACCTGCTGTAAAATGCTTGATTTCGAGAGTGAGCGAAACTAATGAAAACATTGTTGGGGTAAAACCTAAAGGGAAAAACCTAGCACCAAATCCAATTTGCCATCTGATCTAACTTCTGGAGGCAGTCAAAATGATCCTTAGAATTCTTCCCTACCTTATTCCTGTGCTGAGATACAGGCTGCTCCAACCTGCTGTAAAATGCTTGATTTCGAGAGTGAGCGAAACTAATGAAAACATTGTTGGGGTAAAACCTAAAGGGAAAGACCTAGCACCAAATTGCATTGGCCATCTGATCTAACTTCTGGAGGCAGTCAAAATGATCCTTAGAATTCTTCCCTACCTTATTCCTGTGCTGAGATACAGGCTGCTCCAACCTGCTGTAAAAATGCTTGATTTCGAGAGTGAGCGAAACTAATGAAAACATTGTTGGGGTAAAACCTAAAGGGATAGACCTAGCACCAAATCCAATTTGCCATCTGATCTAACTTCTGGAGGCAGTCAAAATGATCCTTAGAATTCTTCCCTACCTTATTCCTGTGCTGAGATACAGGCTGCTCCAACCTGCTGTAAAATGCTTGATTTCGAGAGTGAGCGAAACTAATGAAAACATTGTTGGGGTAAAACCTAAAGGGAAAGACCTAGCACCAAATCCAATTTGCCATCTGATCTAACTTCTGGAGGCAGTCAAAATGATCCTTAGAATTCTTCCCTACCTTATTCCTGTGCTGAGATACAGGCTGCTCCAACCTGCTGTAAAATGCTTGATTTCGAGAGTGAGCGAAACTAATGAAAACATTGTTGGGGTAAAACCTAAAGGGAAAGACCTAGCACCAAATCCAATTTGCCATCTGATCTAACTTCTGGAGGCAGTCAAAATGAGTATTTGAATTCTTCCCTACCTTATTCCTGTGCTGAGATACAGGCTGCTCCAACCTGCTGTAAAATGCTTGATTTCGAGAGTGAGCGAAACTAATGAAAACATTGTTGGGGTAAAACCTAAAGGGAAAGACCTAGCACCAAATCCAATTTGCCATCTGATCTAACTTCTGGAGGCAGTCAAAATGATCCTTAGAATTCTTCCCTACCTTATTCCTGTGCTGAGATACAGGCTGCTCCAACCTGCTGTAAAATGCTTGATTTCGAGAGTGAGCGAAACTAATGAAAACATTGTTGGGGTAAAACCTAAAGGGAAAGACCTAGCACCAAATCCAATTTGCCATCTGATCTAACTTCTGGAGGCAGTCAAAATGATCCTTAGAATTCTTCCCTACCTTATTCCTGTGCTGAGATACAGGCTGCTCCAACCTGCTGTAAAATGCTTGATTTCGAGAGTGAGCGAAACTAATGAAAACATTGTTGGGGTAAAACCTAAAGGGAAAGACCTAGCACCAAATCCAATTTGCCATCTGATCTAACTTCTGGAGGCAGTCAAAATGATCCTTAGAATTCTTCCCTACCTTATTCCTGTGCTGAGATACAGGCTGCTCCAACCTGCTGTAAAATGCTTGATTTCGAGAGTGAGCGAAACTAATGAAAACATTGTTGGGGTAAAACCTAAAGGGAAAGACCTAGCACCAAATCCAATTTGCCATCTGATCTAACTTCTGGAGGCAGTCAAAATGATCCTTAGAATTCTTCCCTACCTTATTCCTGTGCTGAGATACAGGCTGCTCCAACCTGCTGTAAAATGCTTGATTTCGAGAGTGAGCGAAACTAATGAAAACATTGTTGGGGTAAAACCTAAAGGGAAAGACCTAGCACCAAATCCAATTTGCCATCTGATCTAACTTCTGGAGGCAGTCAAAATGATCCTTAGAATTCTTCCCTACCTTATTCCTGTGCTGAGATACAGGCTGCTCCAACCTGCTGTAAAATGCTTGATTTCGAGAGTGAGCGAAACTAATGAAAACATTGTTGGGGTAAAACCTAAAGGGAAAGACCTAGCACCAAATCCCATTCTGATCTAACTTCTGGAGGCAGTCAAAATGATCCTTAGAATTCTTCCCTACCTTATTCCTGTGCTGAGATACAGGCTGCTCCAACCTGCTGTAAAATGCTTGATTTCGAGAGTGAGCGAAACTAATGAAAACATTGTTGGGGTAAAACCTAAAGGGAAAGACCTAGCACCAAATCCAATTTGCCATCTGATCTAACTTCTGGAGGCAGTCAAAATGATCCTTAGAATTCTTCCCTACCTTATTCCTGTGCTGAGATACAGGCTGCTCCAACCTGCTGTAAAATGCTTGATTTCGAGAAGTGAGCGAAAACTAATGAAAACATTGTTGGGGGTAAAACCTAAAGGGAAAGACCTAGCACCAAATCCAATTTGCCATCTGATCTAACTTCTGGAGGCAGTCAAAATGATCCTTAGAATTCTTCCCTACCTTATTCCTGTGCTGAGATACAGGCTGCTCCAACCTGCTGTAAAATGCTTGATTTCGAGAGTGAGCGAAACTAATGAAAACATTGTTGGGGTAAAACCTAAAGGGAAAGACCTAGCACCAAATCCCATTTGCCATCTGATCTAACTTCTGGAGGCAGTCAAAATGATCCTTAGAATTCTTCCCTACCTTATTCCTGTGCTGAGATACAGGCTGCTCCAACCTGCTGTAAAATGCTTGATTTCGAGAGTGAGCGAAACTAATGAAAACATTGTTGGGGTAAAACCTAAAGGGAAAGACCTAGCACCAAATCCAATTTGCCATCTGATCTAACTTCTGGAGGCAGTCAAAATGATCCTTAGAATTCTTCCCTACCTTATTCCTGTGCTGAGATACAGGCTGCTCCAACCTGCTGTAAAATGCTTTGATTTCGAGAGTGAGCGAAACTAATGAAAACATTGTTGGGGTAAAACCTAAAGGGAAAGACCTAGCACCAAATCCAATTTGCCATCTGATCTAACTTCTGGAGGCAGTCAAAATGAGCCTTAGAATTCTTCCCTACCTTATTCCTGTGCTGAGATACAGGCTGCTCCAACCTGCTGTAAAATGCTTGATTTCGAGAGTGAGCGAAACTAATGAAAACATTGTTGGGGTAAAACCTAAAGGGAAAGACCTAGCACCAAATCCAATTTGCCATCTGATCTAACTTCTGGAGGCAGTCAAAATGATCCTTAGAATTCTTCCCTACCTTATTCCTGTGCTGAGATACAGGCTGCTCCAACCTGCTGTAAAATGCTTGATTTCGAGGAGTGAGCGAAACTAATGAAAACATTGTTGGGGTAAAACCTAAAGGGAAAGACCTAGCACCAAATCCCATTTGCCATCTGATCTAACTTCTGGAGGCAGTCAAAATGATCCTTAGAATTCTTCCCTACCTTATTCCTGTGCTGAGATACAGGCTGCTCCAACCTGCTGTAAAATGCTTGATTTCGAGAGTGAGCGAAACTAATGAAAACATTGTTGGGGTAAAACCTAAAGGGAAAGACCTAGCACCAAATCCCATTTGCCATCTGATCTAACTCTGGAGGCAGTCAACATGATCCTTAGAATTCTTCACTACCTTATTCCTGTGCTGAGATACAGGCTGCTCCAACCTGCTGTAAAATGCTTGATTTCGAGAGTGAGCGAAACTAATGAAAACATTGTTGGGGTAAAACCTAAAGGGAAAGACCTAGCACCAAATCCAATTTGCCATCTGATCTAACTTCTGGAGGCAGTCAAAATGATCCTTAGAATTCTTCCCTACCTTATTCCTGTGCTGAGATACAGGCTGCTCCAACCTGCTGTAAAATGCTTGATTTCGAGAGTGAGCGAAACTAATGAAAACATTGTTGGGGTAAAACCTAAAGGGAAAGACCTAGCACCAAATCCAATTTGCCATCTGATCTAACTTCTGGAGGCAGTCAAAATGATCCTTAGAATTCTTCCCTACCTTATTCCTGTGCTGAGATACAGGCTGCTCCAACCTGCTGCAAAAAAATGCTTGATTTCGAGAGTGAGCGAAACTAATGAAAACATTGTTGGGGTAAAACCTAAAGGGAAAGACCTAGCACCAAATCCCATTTGCCATCTGATCTAACTTCTGGAGGCAGTCAAAATGATCCTTAGAATTCTTCCCTACCTTATTCCTGTGCTGAGATACAGGCTGCTCCAACCTGCTGTAAAATGCTTGATTTCGAGAGTGAGCGAAACTAATTGAAAACATTGTTGGGGGTAAAACCTAAAGGGAAAGACCTAGCACCAAATCCAATTTGCCATCTGATCTAACTTCTGGAGGCAGTCAAAATGATCCTTAGAATTCTTCCCTACCTTATTCCTGTGCTGAGATACAGGCTGCTCCAACCTGCTGTAAAATGCTTGATTTCGAGAGTGAGCGAAACTAATGAAAACATTGTTGGGGGTAAAACCTAAAGGGAAAGACCTAGCACCAAATCCAATTTGCCATCTGATCTAACTTCTGGAGGCAGTCAAAATGAGCCTTAGAATTCTTCCCTACCTTATTCCTGTGCTGAGATACAGGCTGCTCCAACCTGCTGTAAAATGCTTGATTTCGAGAGTGAGCGAAACTAATGAAAACATTGTTGGGGTAAAACCTAAAGGGAAAGACCTAGCACCAAATCCAATTTGCCATCTGATCTAACTTCTGGAGGCAGTCAAAATGATCCTTAGAATTCTTCCCTACCTTATTCCTGTGCTGAGATACAGGCTGCTCCAACCTGCTGTAAAATGCTTGATTTCGAGAGTGAGCGAAACTAATGAAAACATTGTTGGGGTAAAACCTAAAGGGAAAGACCTAGCACCAAATCCCATTTGCCATCTGATCTAACTTCTGGAGGCAGTCAAAATGATCCTTAGAATTCTTCCCTACCTTATTCCTGTGCTGAGATACAGGCTGCTCCAACCTGCTGTAAAATGCTTGATTTCGAGAGTGAGCGAAACTAATGAAAACATTGTTGGGGTAAAACCTAAAGGGAAAGACCTAGCACCAAATCCCATTTGCCATCTGATCTAACTTCTGGAGGCAGTCAACATGATCCTTAGAATTCTTCACTACCTTATTCCTGTGCTGAGATACAGGCTGCTCCAACCTGCTGTAAAATGCTTGATTTCGAGAGTGAGCGAAACTAATGAAAACATTGTTGGGGGTAAAACCTAAAGGGAAAGACCTAGCACCAAATCCAATTTGCCATCTGATCTAACTTCTGGAGGCAGTCAAAATGATCCTTAGAATTCTTCCCTACCTTATTCCTGTGCTGAGATACAGGCTGCTCCAACCTGCTGTAAAATGCTTGATTTCGAGAGTGAGCGAAACTAATGAAAACATTGTTGGGGTAAAACCTAAAGGGAAAGACCTAGCACCAAATCCAATTTGCCATCTGATCTAACTTCTGGAGGCAGTCAAAATGATCCTTAGAATTCTTCCCTACCTTATTCCTGTGCTGAGATACAGGCTGCTCCAACCTGCTGCAAAAAAATGCTTGATTTCGAGAGTGAGCGAAACTAATGAAAACATTGTTGGGGGTAAAACCTAAGGGAAAAGACCTAGCACCAAATCCCATTTGCCATCTGATCTAACTTCTGGAGGCAGTCAAAATGATCCTTAGAATTCTTCCCTACCTTATTCCTGTGCTGAGATACAGGCTGCTCCAACCTGCTGTAAAATGCTTGATTTCGAGAGTGAGCGAAACTAATGAAAACATTGTTGGGGTAAAACCTAAAGGGAAAGACCTAGCACCAAATTGCATTGGCCATCTGATCTAACTTCTGGAGGCAGTCAAAATGAGTATTTGAATTCTTCCCTACCCTTATTCCTGTGCTGAGATACAGGCTGCTCCAACCTGCTGTAAAATTCTTGATTTCGAGAGTGAGCGAAACTAATGAAAACATTGTTGGGGTAAAACCTAAAGGGAAAGACCTAGCACCAAATCCAATTTGCCATCTGATCTAACTTCTGGAGGCAGTCAAAATGATCCTTAGAATTCTTCCCTACCTTATTCCTGTGCTGAGATACAGGCTGCTCCAACCTGCTGTAAAATGCTTGATTTCGAGAGTGAGCGAAACTAATGAAAACATTGTTGGAGTAAAACCTAAAGGGAAAGACCTAGCACCAAATCCAATTTGCCATCTGATCTAACTTCTGGAGGCAGTCAAAATGATCCTTAGAATTCTTCCCTACCTTATTCCTGTGCTGAGATACAGGCTGCTCCAACCTGCTGTAAAATGCTTGATTTCGAGAGTGAGCGAAACTAATGAAAACATTGTTGGGGTAAAACCTAAAGGGAAAGACCTAGCACCAAATCCAATTTGCCATCTGATCTAACTTCTGGAGGCAGTCAAAATGATCCTTAGAATTCTTCCCTACCTTATTCCTGTGCTGAGATACAGGCTGCTCCAACCTGCTGTAAAATGCTTGATTTCGAGAGTGAGCGAAACTAATGAAAACATTGTTGGGGGTAAAAACCTAAAGGGAAAGACCTAGCACCAAATCCAATTTGCCATCTGATCTAACTTCTGGAGGCAGTCAAAATGATCCTTAGAATTCTTCCCTACCTTATTCCTGTGCTGAGATACAGGCTGCTCCAACCTGCTGTAAAATGCTTGATTTCGAGAGTGAGCGAAAACTAATGAAAACATTGTTGGGGTAAAACCTAAAGGGAAAGACCTAGCACCAAATCCAATTTGCCATCTGATCTAACTTCTGGAGGCAGTCAAAATGATCCTTAGAATTCTTCCCTACCTTATTCCTGTGCTGAGATACAGGCTGCTCCAACCTGCTGTAAAAATGCTTGATTTCGAGAGTGAGCGAAACTAATGAAAACATTGTTGGGGTAAAACCTAAAGGGAAAGACCTAGCACCAAATCCAATTTGCCATCTGATCTAACTTCTGGAGGCAGTCAAAATGAGTATTTGAATTCTTCCCTACCTTATTCCTGTGCTGAGATACAGGCTGCTCCAACCTGCTGTAAAATGCTTGATTTCGAGAGTGAGCGAAACTAATGAAAACATTGTTGGGGTAAAACCTAAAGGGAAAGACCTAGCACCAAATCCAATTTGCCATCTGATCTAACTTCTGGAGGCAGTCAAAATGATCCTTAGAATTCTTCCCTACCTTATTCCTGTGCTGAGATACAGGCTGCTCCAACCTGCTGTAAAATGCTTGATTTCGAGAGTGAGCGAAACTAATGAAAACATTGTTGGGGTAAAACCTAAAGGGAAAGACCTAGCACCAAATCCAATTTGCCATCTGATCTAACTTCTGGAGGCAGTCAAAATGATCCTTAGAATTCTTCCCTACCTTATTCCTGTGCTGAGATACAGGCTGCTCCAACCTGCTGTAAAATGCTTGATTTCGAGAGTGAGCGAAACTAATGAAAACATTGTTGGGGTAAAACCTAAAGGGAAAGACCTAGCACCAAATCCCATTTGCCATCTGATCTAACTTCTGGAGGCAGTCAAAATGATCCTTAGAATTCTTCACTACCTTATTCCTGTGCTGAGATACAGGCTGCTCCAACCTGCTGTAAAATGCTTGATTTCGAGAGTGAGCGAAACTAATGAAAACATTGTTGGGGTAAAACCTAAAGGGAAAGACCTAGCACCAAATCCAATTTGCCATCTGATCTAACTTCTGGAGGCAGTCAAAATGATCCTTAGAATTCTTCCCTACCTTATTCCTGTGCTGAGATACAGGCTGCTCCAACCTGCTGTAAAATGCTTGATTTCGAGAGTGAGCGAAACTAATGAAAACATTGTTGGGGTAAAACCTAAAGGGAAAGACCTAGCACCAAATCCAATTTGCCATCTGATCTAACTTCTGGAGGCAGTCAAAATGATCCTTAGAATTCTTCCCTACCTTATTCCTGTGCTGAGATACAGGCTGCTCCAACCTGCTGTAAAATGCTTGATTTCGAGAGTGAGCGAAACTAATGAAAACATTGTTGGGGTAAAACCTAAAGGGAAAGACCTAGCACCAAATCCAATTTGCCATCTGATCTAACTTCTGGAGGCAGTCAAAATGATCCTTAGAATTCTTCCCTACCTTATTCCTGTGCTGAGATACAGGCTGCTCCAACCTGCTGTAAAATGCTTGATTTCGAGAGTGAGCGAAACTAATGAAAACATTGTTGGGGTAAAACCTAAAGGGAAAGACCTAGCACCAAATCCAATTTGCCATCTGATCTAACTTCTGGAGGCAGTCAAAATGATCCTTAGAATTCTTCCCTACCTTATTCCTGTGCTGAGATACAGGCTGCTCCAACCTGCTGTAAAATGCTTGATTTCGAGAGTGAGCGAAACTAATGAAAACATTGTTGGGGTAAAACCTAAAGGGAAAGACCTAGCACCAAATCCAATTTGCCATCTGATCTAACTTCTGGAGGCAGTCAAAATGATCCTTAGAATTCTTCCCTACCTTATTCCTGTGCTGAGATACAGGCTGCTCCAACCTGCTGTAAAATGCTTGATTTCGAGAGTGAGCGAAACTAATGAAAACATTGTTGGGGTAAAACCTAAAGGGAAAGACCTAGCACCAAATCCAATTTGCCATCTGATCTAACTTCTGGAGGCAGTCAAAATGATCCTTAGAATTCTTCCCTACCTTATTCCTGTGCTGAGATACAGGCTGCTCCAACCTGCTGTAAAATGCTTGATTTCGAGAGTGAGCGAAACTAATGAAAACATTGTTGGGGTAAAACCTAAAGGGAAAGACCTAGCACCAAATCCAATTTGCCATCTGATCTAACTTCTGGAGGCAGTCAAAATGATCCTTAGAATTCTTCCCTACCTTATTCCTGTGCTGAGATACAGGCTGCTCCAACCTTGTAAAATGCTTGATTTCGAGAGTGAGCGAAACTAATGAAAACATTGTTGGGGTAAAACCTAAAGGGAAAGACCTAGCACCAAATCCAATTTGCCATCTGATCTAACTTCTGGAGGCAGTCAAAATGATCCTTAGAATTCTTCCCTACCTTATTCCTGTGCTGAGATACAGGCTGCTCCAACCTGCTGTAAAATGCTTGATTTCGAGAGTGAGCGAAACTAATGAAAACATTGTTGGGGTAAAACCTAAAGGGAAAGACCCTAGCACCAAATCCAATTTGCCATCTGATCTAACTTCTGGAGGCAGTCAAAATGATCCTTAGAATTCTTCCCTACCTTATTCCTGTGCTGAGATACAGGCTGCTCCAACCTGCTGTAAAATGCTTGATTTCGAGAGTGAGCGAAACTAATGAAAACATTGTTGGGGTAAAACCTAAAGGGAAAGACCTAGCACCAAATCCAATTTGCCATCTGATCTAACTTCTGGAGGCAGTCAAAATGATCCTTAGAATTCTTCCCTACCTTATTCCTGTGCTGAGATACAGGCTGCTCCAACCTGCTGTAAAATGCTTGATTTCGAGAGTGAGCGAAACTAATGAAAACATTGTTGGGGTAAAACCTAAAGGGAAAGACCTAGCACCAAATCCAATTTGCCATCTGATCTAACTTCTGGAGGCAGTCAAAATGATCCTTAGAATTCTTCCCTACCTTATTCCTGTGCTGAGATACAGGCTGCTCCAACCTGCTGTAAAATGCTTGATTTCGAGAGTGAGCGAAACTAATGAAAACATTGTTGGGGTAAAACCTAAAGGGAAAGACCTAGCACCAAATCCAATTTGCCATCTGATCTAACTTCTGGAGGCAGTCAAAATGATCCTTAGAATTCTTCCCTACCTTATTCCTGTGCTGAGATACAGGCTGCTCCAACCTGCTGTAAAATGCTTGATTTCGAGAGTGAGCGAAACTAATGAAAACATTGTTGGGGTAAAACCTAAAGGGAAAGACCTAGCACCAAATCCAATTGGCCATCTGATCTAACTTCTGGAGGCAGTCAAAATGATCCTTAGAATTCTTCCCTACCTTATTCCTGTGCTGAGATACAGGCTGCTCCAACCTGCTGTAAAATGCTTGATTTCGAGAGTGAGCGAAACTAATGAAAACATTGTTGGGGTAAAACCTAAAGGGAAAGACCTAGCACCAAATCCAATTGGCCATCTGATCTAACTTCTGGAGGCAGTCAAAATGATCCTTAGAATTCTTCCCTACCTTATTCCTGTGCTGAGATACAGGCTGCTCCAACCTGCTGTAAAATGCTTGATTTCGAGAGTGAGCGAAACTAATGAAAACATTGTTGGGGTAAAACCTAAAGGGAAAGACCTAGCACCAAATCCAATTTGCCATCTGATCTAACTTCTGGAGGCAGTCAAAATGATCCTTAGAATTCTTCCCTACCTTATTCCTGTGCTGAGATACAGGCTGCTCCAACCTGCTGTAAAATGCTTGATTTCGAGAGTGAGCGAAACTAATGAAAACATTGTTGGGGTAAAACCTAAAGGGAAAGACCTAGCACCAAATCCAATTTGCCATCTGATCTAACTTCTGGAGGCAGTCAAAATGATCCTTAGAATTCTTCCCTACCTTATTCCTGTGCTGAGATACAGGCTGCTCCAACCTGCTGTAAAATGCTTGATTTCGAGAGTGAGCGAAACTAATGAAAACATTGTTGGGGTAAAACCTAAAGGGAAAGACCTAGCACCAAATCCAATTTGCCATCTGATCTAACTTCTGGAGGCAGTCAAAATGATCCTTAGAATTCTTCCCTACCTTATTCCTGTGCTGAGATACAGGCTGCTCCAACCTGCTGTAAAATGCTTGATTTCGAGAGTGAGCGAAACTAATGAAAACATTGTTGGGGTAAAACCTAAAGGGAAAGACCTAGCACCAAATCCAATTGGCCATCTGATCTAACTTCTGGAGGCAGTCAAAATGATCCTTAGAATTCTTCCCTACCTTATTCCTGTGCTGAGATACAGGCTGCTCCAACCTGCTGTAAAATGCTTGATTTCGAGAGTGAGCGAAACTAATGAAAACATTGTTGGGGGTAAAACCTAAAGGGAAAGACCTAGCACCAAATCCAATTTAGCATCTGATCTAACTTCTGGAGGCAGTCAAAATGATCCTTAGAATTCTTCCCTACCTTATTCCTGTGCTGAGATACAGGCTGCTCCAACCTGCTGTAAAATGCTTGATTTCGAGAGTGAGCGAAACTAATGAAAACATTGTTGGGGTAAAACCTAAAGGGAAAGACCTAGCACCAAATCCAATTTGCCATCTGATCTAACTTCTGGAGGCAGTCAAAATGATCCTTAGAATTCTTCCCTACCTTACTCCTGTGCTGAGATACAGGCTGCTCCAACCTGCTGTAAAATGCTTGATTTCGAGAGTGAGCGAAACTAATGAAAACATTGTTGGGGTAAAACCTAAAGGGAAAGACCTAGCACCAAATCCAATTGGCCATCTGATCTAACTTCTGGAGGCAGTCAAAATGATCCTTAGAATTCTTCCCTACCTTATTCCTGTGCTGAGATACAGGCTGCTCCAACCTGCTGTAAAATGCTTGATTTCGAGAGTGAGCGAAACTAATGAAAACATTGTTGGGGTAAAACCTAAAGGGAAAGACCTAGCACCAAATCCAATTTGCCATCTGATCTAACTTCTGGAGGCAGTCAAAATGATCCTTAGAATTCTTCCCTACCTTATTCCTGTGCTGAGATACAGGCTGCTCCAACCTGCTGTAAAATGCTTGATTTCGAGAGTGAGCGAAACTAATGAAAACATTGTTGGGGTAAAACCTAAAGGGAAAGACCTAGCACCAAATCCAATTTGCCATCTGATCTAACTTCTGGAGGCAGTCAAAATGATCCTTAGAATTCTTCCCTACCTTATTCCTGTGCTGAGATACAGGCTGCTCCAACCTGCTGTAAAATGCTTGATTTCGAGAGTGAGCGAAACTAATGAAAACATTGTTGGGGTAAAACCTAAAGGGAAAGACCTAGCACCAAATCCAATTTGCCATCTGATCTAACTTCTGGAGGCAGTCAAAATGATCCTTAGAATTCTTCCCTACCTTATTCCTGTGCTGAGATACAGGCTGCTCCAACCTGCTGTAAAATGCTTGATTTCGAGAGTGAGCGAAACTAATGAAAACATTGTTGGGGTAAAACCTAAAGGGAAAGACCTAGCACCAAATCCAATTTAGCATCTGATCTAACTTCTGGAGGCAGTCAAAATGATCCTTAGAATTCTTCCCTACCTTATTCCTGTGCTGAGATACAGGCTGCTCCAACCTGCTGTAAAATGCTTGATTTCGAGAGTGAGCGAAACTAATGAAAACATTGTTGGGGTAAAACCTAAAGGGAAAGACCTAGCACCAAATCCAATTTAGCATCTGATCTAACTTCTGGAGGCAGTCAAAATGATCCTTAGAATTCTTCCCTACCTTATTCCTGTGCTGAGATACAGGCTGCTCCAACCTGCTGTAAAATGCTTGATTTCGAGAGTGAGCGAAACTAATGAAAACATTGTTGGGGTAAAACCTAAAGGGAAAGACCTAGCACCAAATCCAATTTGCCATCTGATCTAACTTCTGGAGGCAGTCAAAATGAGTGTTTGAATTCTTCCCTACCTTATTCCTGTGCTGAGATACAGGCTGCTCCAACCTGCTGTAAAATGCTTGATTTCGAGAGTGAGCGAAACTAATGAAAACATTGTTGGGGTAAAACCTAAAGGGAAAGACCTAGCACCAAATCCAATTTGCCATCTGATCTAACTTCTGGAGGCAGTCAAAATGAGTGTTTG
Organism: Melanerpes formicivorus; assembly: GCF_026170545.1. NCBI lineage: Eukaryota > Metazoa > Chordata > Aves > Piciformes > Picidae > Melanerpes > Melanerpes formicivorus. The sequence continues at coordinate 18,383 of NW_027144703.1, read as the reverse complement.
AATTCTTCCCTACCTTATTCCTGTGCTGAGATACAGGCTGCTCCAACCTGCTGTAAAATGCTTGATTTCGAGAGTGAGCGAAACTAATGAAAACATTGTTGGGGTAAAACCTAAAGGGAAAGACCTAGCACCAAATCCAATTTGCCATCTGATCTAACTTCTGGAGGCAGTCAAAATGATCCTTAGAATTCTTCCCTACCTTATTCCTGTGCTGAGATACAGGCTGCTCCAACCTGCTGTAAAATGCTTGATTTCGAGAGTGAGCGAAACTAATGAAAACATTGTTGGGGTAAAACCTAAAGGGAAAGACCTAGCACCAAATCCAATTTGCCATCTGATCTAACTTCTGGAGGCAGTCAAAATGATCCTTAGAATTCTTCCCTACCTTATTCCTGTGCTGAGATACAGGCTGCTCCAACCTGCTGTAAAATGCTTGATTTCGAGAGTGAGCGAAACTAATGAAAACATTGTTGGGGTAAAACCTAAAGGGAAAGACCTAGCACCAAATCCAATTTGCCATCTGATCTAACTTCTGGAGGCAGTCAAAATGATCCTTAGAATTCTTCCCTACCTTATTCCTGTGCTGAGATACAGGCTGCTCCAACCTGCTGTAAAATGCTTGATTTCGAGAGTGAGCGAAACTAATGAAAACATTGTTGGGGTAAAACCTAAAGGGAAAGACCTGGCACCAAATCCAATTTGCCATCTGATCTAACTTCTGGAGGCGGTCAAAATGAGTATTTGAATTCTTCCCTACCTTATTCCTGTGCTGAGATACAGGCTGCTCCAACCTGCTGTAAAATGCTTGATTTCGAGAGTGAGCGAAACTAATGAAAACATTGTTGGGGTAAAACCTAAAGGGAAAGACCTAGCACCAAATCCAATTTGCCATCTGATCTAACTTCTGGAGGCAGTCAAAACGATCCTTAGAATTCTTCCCTACCTTATTCCTGTGCTGAGATACAGGCTGCTCCAACCTGCTGTAAAATGCTTGATTTCGAGAGTGAGCGAAACTAATGAAAACATTGTTGGGGTAAAACCTAAAGGGAAAGACCTAGCACCAAATCCAATTTGCCATCTGATCTAACTTCTGGAGGCAGTCAAAATGATCCTTAGAATTCTTCCCTACCTTATTCCTGTGCTGAGATACAGGCTGCTCCAACCTGCTGTAAAATGCTTGATTTCGAGAGTGAGCGAAACTAATGAAAACATTGTTGGGGTAAAACCTAAAGGGAAAGACCTAGCACCAAATCCAATTTGCCATCTGATCTAACTTCTGGAGGCAGTCAAAATGATCCTTAGAATTCTTCCCTACCTTATTCCTGTGCTGAGATACAGGCTGCTCCAACCTGCTGTAAAATGCTTGATTTCGAGAGTGAGCGAAACTAATGAAAACATTGTTGGGGTAAAACCTAAAGGGAAAGACCTAGCACCAAATCCAATTTGCCATCTGATCTAACTTCTGGAGGCAGTCAAAATGATCCTTAGAATTCTTCCCTACCTTATTCCTGTGCTGAGATACAGGCTGCTCCAACCTGCTGTAAAATGCTTGATTTCGAGAGTGAGCGAAACTAATGAAAACATTGTTGGGGTAAAACCTAAAGGGAAAGACCTAGCACCAAATCCAATTTGCCATCTGATCTAACTTCTGGAGGCAGTCAAAATGATCCTTAGAATTCTTCCCTACCTTATTCCTGTGCTGAGATACAGGCTGCTCCAACCTGCTGTAAAATGCTTGATTTCGAGAGCGAGCGAAACTAATGAAAACATTGTTGGGGTAAAACCTAAAGGGAAAGACCTAGCACCAAATCCAATTTAGCATCTGATCTAACTTCTGGAGGCAGTCAAAATGATCCTTAGAATTCTTCCCTACCTTATTCCTGTGCTGAGATACAGGCTGCTCCAACCTGCTGTAAAATGCTTGATTTCGAGAGTGAGCGAAACTAATGAAAACATTGTTGGGGTAAAACCTAAAGGGAAAGACCTAGCACCAAATCCAATTTGCCATCTGATCTAACTTCTGGAGGCAGTCAAAATGAGTGTTTTGAATTCTTCCCTACCTTATTCCTGTGCTGAGATACAGGCTGCTCCAACCTGCTGTAAAATGCTTGATTTCGAGAGTGAGCGAAACTAATGAAAACATTGTTGGGGTAAAACCTAAAGGGAAAGACCTAGCACCAAATCCAATTTGCCATCTGATCTAACTTCTGGAGGCAGTCAAAATGAGTGTTTGAATTCTTCCCTACCTTATTCCTGTGCTGAGATACAGGCTGCTCCAACCTGCTGTAAAATGCTTGATTTCGAGAGTGAGCGAAACTAATGAAAACATTGTTGGGGTAAAACCTAAAGGGGAAAGACCTAGCACCAAATCCAATTTGCCATCTGATCTAACTTCTGGAGGCAGTCAAAATGATCCTTAGAATTCTTCCCTACCTTATTCCTGTGCTGAGATACAGGCTGCTCCAACCTGCTGTAAAATGCTTGATTTCGAGAGTGAGCGAAACTAATGAAAACATTGTTGGGGTAAAACCTAAAGGGAAAGACCTAGCACCAAATCCAATTTGCCATCTGATCTAACTTCTGGAGGCAGTCAAAATGATCCTTAGAATTCTTCCCTACCTTATTCCTGTGCTGAGATACAGGCTGCTCCAACCTGCTGTAAAATGCTTGATTTCGAGAGTGAGCGAAACTAATGAAAACATTGTTGGGGTAAAACCTAAAGGGAAAGACCTAGCACCAAATCCAATTTGCCATCTGATCTAACTTCTGGAGGCAGTCAAAATGATCCTTAGAATTCTTCCCTACCTTATTCCTGTGCTGAGATACAGGCTGCTCCAACCTGCTGTAAAATGCTTGATTTCGAGAGTGAGCGAAACTAATGAAAACATTGTTGGGGTAAAACCTAAAGGGAAAGACCTGGCACCAAATCCAATTTAGCATCTGATCTAACTTCTGGAGGCGGTCAAAATGAGTATTTGAATTCTTCCCTACCTTATTCCTGTGCTGAGATACAGGCTGCTCCAACCTGCTGTAAAATGCTTGATTTCGAGAGTGAGCGAAACTAATGAAAACATTGTTGGGGTAAAACCTAAAGGGAAAGACCTAGCACCAAATCCAATTTGCCATCTGATCTAACTTCTGGAGGCAGTCAAAACGATCCTTAGAATTCTTCCCTACCTTATTCCTGTGCTGAGATACAGGCTGCTCCAACCTGCTGTAAAATGCTTGATTTCGAGAGTGAGCGAAACTAATGAAAACATTGTTGGGGTAAAAACCTAAAGGGAAAGACCTAGCACCAAATCCAATTTGCCATCTGATCTAACTTCTGGAGGCAGTCAAAATGATCCTTAGAATTCTTCCCTACCTTATTCCTGTGCTGAGATACAGGCTGCTCCAACCTGCTGTAAAATGCTTGATTTCGAGAGTGAGCGAAACTAATGAAAACATTGTTGGGGTAAAACCTAAAGGGAAAGACCTAGCACCAAATCCAATTTGCCATCTGATCTAACTTCTGGAGGCAGTCAAAATGATCCTTAGAATTCTTCCCTACCTTATTCCTGTGCTGAGATACAGGCTGCTCCAACCTGCTGTAAAATGCTTGATTTCGAGAGTGAGCGAAACTAATGAAAACATTGTTGGGGTAAAACCTAAAGGGAAAGACCTAGCACCAAATCCAATTTGCCATCTGATCTAACTTCTGGAGGCAGTCAAAATGATCCTTAGAATTCTTCCCTACCTTATTCCTGTGCTGAGATACAGGCTGCTCCAACCTGCTGTAAAATGCTTGATTTCGAGAGTGAGCGAAACTAATGAAAACATTGTTGGGGTAAAACCTAAAGGGAAAGACCTAGCACCAAATCCAATTTGCCATCTGATCTAACTTCTGGAGGCAGTCAAAATGATCCTTAGAATTCTTCCCTACCTTATTCCTGTGCTGAGATACAGGCTGCTCCAACCTGCTGTAAAATGCTTGATTTCGAGAGTGAGCGAAACTAATGAAAACATTGTTGGGGGTAAAACCTAAAGGGAAAGACCTAGCACCAAATCCAATTTGCCATCTGATCTAACTTCTGGAGGCAGTCAAAATGATCCTTAGAATTCTTCCCTACCTTATTCCTGTGCTGAGATACAGGCTGCTCCAACCTGCTGTAAAATGCTTGATTTCGAGAGTGAGCGAAACTAATGAAAACATTGTTGGGGTAAAACCTAAAGGGAAAGACCTAGCACCAAATCCAATTTGCCATCTGATCTAACTTCTGGAGGCAGTCAAAATGAGTATTTGAATTCTTCCCTACCTTATTCCTGTGCTGAGATACAGGCTGCTCCAACCTGCTGTAAAATGCTTGATTTCGAGAAGTGAGCGAAACTAATGAAAACATTGTTGGGGTAAAACCTAAAGGGAAAGACCTAGCACCAAATCCAATTTGCCATCTGATCTAACTTCTGGAGGCAGTCAAAATGATCCTTAGAATTCTTCCCTACCTTATTCCTGTGCTGAGATACAGGCTGCTCCAACCTGCTGTAAAATGCTTGATTTCGAGAGTGAGCGAAACTAATGAAAACATTGTTGGGGTAAAACCTAAAGGGAAAGACCTAGCACCAAATCCAATTTGCCATCTGATCTAACTTCTGGAGGCAGTCAAAATGATCCTTAGAATTCTTCCCTACCTTATTCCTGTGCTGAGATACAGGCTGCTCCAACCTGCTGTAAAATGCTTGATTTTGAGAGTGAGCGAAACTAATGAAAACATTGTTGGGGTAAAACCTAAAGGGAAAGACCTAGCACCAAATCCAATTTGCCATCTGATCTAACTTCTGGAGGCAGTCAAAATGATCCTTAGAATTCTTCCCTACCTTATTCCTGTGCTGAGATACAGGCTGCTCCAACCTGCTGTAAAATGCTTGATTTCGAGAGTGAGCGAAACTAATGAAAACATTGTTGGGGTAAAACCTAAAGGGAAAGACCTAGCACCAAATCCAATTTGCCATCTGATCTAACTTCTGGAGGCGGTCAAAATGAGTATTTGAATTCTTCCCTACCTTATTCCTGTGCTGAGATACAGGCTGCTCCAACCTGCTGTAAAATGCTTGATTTCGAGAAGTGAGCGAAACTAATGAAAACATTGTTGGGGTAAAACCTAAAGGGAAAGACCTAGCACCAAATCCAATTTGCCATCTGATCTAACTTCTGGAGGCAGTCAAAATGATCCTTAGAATTCTTCCCTACCTTATTCCTGTGCTGAGATACAGGCTGCTCCAACCTGCTGTAAAATGCTTGATTTCGAGAGTGAGCGAAACTAATGAAAACATTGTTGGGGTAAAACCTAAAGGGAAAGACCTAGCACCAAATCCAATTTGCCATCTGATCTAACTTCTGGAGGCAGTCAAAATGATCCTTAGAATTCTTCCCTACCTTATTCCTGTGCTGAGATACAGGCTGCTCCAACCTGCTGTAAAATGCTTGATTTCGAGAGTGAGCGAAACTAATGAAAACATTGTTGGGGTAAAACCTAAAGGGAAAGACCTAGCACCAAATCCAATTTGCCATCTGATCTAACTTCTGGAGGCAGTCAAAATGATCCTTAGAATTCTTCCCTACCTTATTCCTGTGCTGAGATACAGGCTGCTCCAACCTGCTGTAAAATGCTTGATTTCGAGAGTGAGCGAAACTAATGAAAACATTGTTGGGGTAAAACCTAAAGGGAAAGACCTAGCACCAAATCCAATTTGCCATCTGATCTAACTTCTGGAGGCAGTCAAAATGATCCTTAGAATTCTTCCCTACCTTATTCCTGTGCTGAGATACAGGCTGCTCCAACCTGCTGTAAAATGCTTGATTTCGAGAGTGAGCGAAACTAATGAAAACATTGTTGGGGTAAAACCTAAAGGGAAAGACCTAGCACCAAATCCAATTTGCCATCTGATCTAACTTCTGGAGGCAGTCAAAATGATCCTTAGAATTCTTCCCTACCTTATTCCTGTGCTGAGATACAGGCTGCTCCAACCTGCTGTAAAATGCTTGATTTCGAGAGTGAGCGAAACTAATGAAAACATTGTTGGGGTAAAACCTAAAGGGAAAGACCTAGCACCAAATCCAATTTGCCATCTGATCTAACTTCTGGAGGCAGTCAAAATGATCCTTAGAATTCTTCCCTACCTTATTCCTGTGCTGAGATACAGGCTGCTCCAACCTGCTGTAAAATGCTTGATTTCGAGAGTGAGCGAAACTAATGAAAACATTGTTGGGGTAAAACCTAAAGGGAAAGACCTAGCACCAAATCCAATTTGCCATCTGATCTAACTTCTGGAGGCAGTCAAAATGATCCTTTAGAATTCTTCCCTACCTTATTCCTGTGCTGAGATACAGGCTGCTCCAACCTGCTGTAAAATGCTTGATTTCGAGAGTGAGCGAAACTAATGAAAACATTGTTGGGGTAAAACCTAAAGGGAAAGACCTAGCACCAAATCCAATTTAGCATCTGATCTAACTTCTGGAGGCAGTCAAAATGAGTATTTGAATTCTTCCCTACCTTATTCCTGTGCTGAGATACAGGCTGCTCCAACCTGCTGTAAAATGCTTGATTTCGAGAGTGAGCGAAACTAATGAAAACATTGTTGGGGTAAAACCTAAAGGGAAAGACCTAGCACCAAATCCAATTTGCCATCTGATCTAACTTCTGGAGGCAGTCAAAATGATCCTTAGAATTCTTCCCTACCTTATTCCTGTGCTGAGATACAGGCTGCTCCAACCTGCTGTAAAATGCTTGATTTCGAGAGTGAGCGAAACTAATGAAAACATTGTTGGGGTAAAACCTAAAGGGAAAGACCTAGCACCAAATCCAATTTGCCATCTGATCTAACTTCTGGAGGCAGTCAAAATGATCCTTAGAATTCTTCCCTACCTTATTCCTGTGCTGAGATACAGGCTGCTCCAACCTGCTGTAAAATGCTTGATTTCGAGAGTGAGCGAAACTAATGAAAACATTGTTGGGGTAAAACCTAAAGGGAAAGACCTAGCACCAAATCCAATTTGCCATCTGATCTAACTTCTGGAGGCAGTCAAAATGATCCTTAGAATTCTTCCCTACCTTATTCCTGTGCTGAGATACAGGCTGCTCCAACCTGCTGTAAAATGCTTGATTTCGAGAGTGAGCGAAACTAATGAAAACATTGTTGGGGTAAAACCTAAAGGGAAAGACCTAGCACCAAATCCAATTTGCCATCTGATCTAACTTCTGGAGGCAGTCAAAATGATCCTTAGAATTCTTCCCTACCTTATTCCTGTGCTGAGATACAGGCTGCTCCAACCTGCTGTAAAATGCTTGATTTTGAGAGTGAGCGAAACTAATGAAAACATTGTTGGGGTAAAACCTAAAGGGAAAGACCTAGCACCAAATCCAATTTGCCATCTGATCTAACTTCTGGAGGCAGTCAAAATGAGTATTTGAATTCTTCCCTACCTTATTCCTGTGCTGAGATACAGGCTGCTCCAACCTGCTGTAAAATGCTTGATTTCGAGAGTGAGCGAAACTAATGAAAACATTGTTGGGGTAAAACCTAAAGGGAAAGACCTAGCACCAAATCCAATTTGCCATCTGATCTAACTTCTGGAGGCAGTCAAAATGATCCTTAGAATTCTTCCCTACCTTATTCCTGTGCTGAGATACAGGCTGCTCCAACCTGCTGTAAAATGCTTGATTTCGAGAGTGAGCGAAACTAATGAAAACATTGTTGGGGTAAAACCTAAAGGGAAAGACCTAGCACCAAATCCAATTTGCCATCTGATCTAACTTCTGGAGGCAGTCAAAATGAGTGTTTGAATTCTTCCCTACCTTATTCCTGTGCTGAGATACAGGCTGCTCCAACCTGCTGTAAAATGCTTGATTTCGAGAGTGAGCGAAACTAATGAAAACATTGTTTGGGTAAAACCTAAAGGGAAAGACCTAGCACCAAATCCAATTTGCCATCTGATCTAACTTCTGGAGGCAGTCAAAATGATCCTTAGAATTCTTCCCTACCTTATTCCTGTGCTGAGATACAGGCTGCTCCAACCTGCTGTAAAATGCTTGATTTCGAGAGTGAGCGAAACTAATGAAAACATTGTTGGGGTAAAACCTAAAGGGAAAGACCTAGCACCAAATCCAATTTGCCATCTGATCTAACTTCTGGAGGCAGTCAAAATGATCCTTAGAATTCTTCCCTACCTTATTCCTGTGCTGAGATACAGGCTGCTCCAACCTGCTGTAAAATGCTTGATTTCGAGAGTGAGCGAAACTAATGAAAACATTGTTGGGGTAAAACCTAAAGGGAAAGACCTAGCACCAAATCCAATTTGCCATCTGATCTAACTTCTGGAGGCAGTCAAAATGATCCTTAGAATTCTTCCCTACCTTATTCCTGTGCTGAGATACAGGCTGCTCCAACCTGCTGTAAAATGCTTGATTTCGAGAGTGAGCGAAACTAATGAAAACATTGTTGGGGTAAAACCTAAAGGGAAAGACCTAGCACCAAATCCAATTTGCCATCTGATCTAACTTCTGGAGGCAGTCAAAATGATCCTTAGAATTCTTCCCTACCTTATTCCTGTGCTGAGATACAGGCTGCTCCAACCTGCTGTAAAATGCTTGATTTCGAGAGTGAGCGAAACTAATGAAAACATTGTTGGGGTAAAACCTAAAGGGAAAGACCTAGCACCAAATCCAATTTGCCATCTGATCTAACTTCTGGAGGCAGTCAAAATGAGTATTTGAATTCTTCCCTACCTTATTCCTGTGCTGAGATACAGGCTGCTCCAACCTGCTGTAAAATGCTTGATTTCGAGAGTGAGCGAAACTAATGAAAACATTGTTGGGGTAAAACCTAAAGGGAAAGACCTAGCACCAAATCCAATTTGCCATCTGATCTAACTTCTGGAGGCAGTCAAAATGATCCTTAGAATTCTTCCCTACCTTATTCCTGTGCTGAGATACAGGCTGCTCCAACCTGCTGTAAAATGCTTGATTTCGAGAGTGAGCGAAACTAATGAAAACATTGTTGGGGTAAAACCTAAAGGGAAAGACCTAGCACCAAATCCAATTTGCCATCTGATCTAACTTCTGGAGGCAGTCAAAATGATCCTTAGAATTCTTCCCTACCTTATTCCTGTGCTGAGATACAGGCTGCTCCAACCTGCTGTAAAATGCTTGATTTCGAGAGTGAGCGAAACTAATGAAAACATTGTTGGGGTAAAACCTAAAGGGAAAGACCTAGCACCAAATCCAATTTGCCATCTGATCTAACTTCTGGAGGCAGTCAAAATGATCCTTAGAATTCTTCCCTACCTTATTCCTGTGCTGAGATACAGGCTGCTCCAACCTGCTGTAAAATGCTTGATTTCGAGAGTGAGCGAAACTAATGAAAACATTGTTGGGGTAAAACCTAAAGGGAAAGACCTAGCACCAAATCCAATTTAGCATCTGATCTAACTTCTGGAGGCAGTCAAAATGAGTATTTGAATTCTTCCCTACCTTATTCCTGTGCTGAGATACAGGCTGCTCCAACCTGCTGTAAAATGCTTGATTTCGAGAGTGAGCGAAACTAATGAAAACATTGTTGGGGTAAAACCTAAAGGGAAAGACCTAGCACCAAATCCAATTTGCCATCTGATCTAACTTCTGGAGGCAGTCAAAATGAGTATTTGAATTCTTCCCTACCTTATTCCTGTGCTGAGATACAGGCTGCTCCAACCTGCTGTAAAATGCTTGATTTCGAGAGTGAGCGAAACTAATGAAAACATTGTTGGGGTAAAACCTAAAGGGAAAGACCTAGCACCAAATCCAATTTGCCATCTGATCTAACTTCTGGAGGCAGTCAAAATGATCCTTAGAATTCTTCCCTACCTTATTCCTGTGCTGAGATACAGGCTGCTCCAACCTGCTGTAAAATGCTTGATTTCGAGAGTGAGCGAAACTAATGAAAACATTGTTGGGGTAAAACCTAAAGGGAAAGACCTAGCACCAAATCCAATTTGCCATCTGATCTAACTTCTGGAGGCAGTCAAAATGATCCTTAGAATTCTTCCCTACCTTATTCCTGTGCTGAGATACAGGCTGCTCCAACCTGCTGTAAAATGCTTGATTTTGAGAGTGAGCGAAACTAATGAAAACATTGTTGGGGTAAAACCTAAAGGGAAAGACCTAGCACCAAATCCAATTTGCCATCTGATCTAACTTCTGGAGGCAGTCAAAATGAGTATTTGAATTCTTCCCTACCTTATTCCTGTGCTGAGATACAGGCTGCTCCAACCTGCTGTAAAATGCTTGATTTCGAGAGTGAGCGAAACTAATGAAAACATTGTTGGGGTAAAACCTAAAGGGAAAGACCTAGCACCAAATCCAATTTGCCATCTGATCTAACTTCTGGAGGCGGTCAAAATGAGTATTTGAATTCTTCCCTACCTTATTCCTGTGCTGAGATACAGGCTGCTCCAACCTGCTGTAAAATGCTTGATTTCGAGAGTGAGCGAAACTAATGAAAACATTGTTGGGGTAAAACCTAAAGGGAAAGACCTAGCACCAAATCCAATTTGCCATCTGATCTAACTTCTGGAGGCAGTCAAAATGATCCTTAGAATTCTTCCCTACCTTATTCCTGTGCTGAGATACAGGCTGCTCCAACCTGCTGTAAAATGCTTGATTTCGAGAGTGAGCGAAACTAATGAAAACATTGTTGGGGTAAAACCTAAAGGGAAAGACCTAGCACCAAATCCAATTTGCCATCTGATCTAACTTCTGGAGGCAGTCAAAATGAGTGTTTGAATTCTTCCCTACCTTATTCCTGTGCTGAGATACAGGCTGCTCCAACCTGCTGTAAAATGCTTGATTTCGAGAGTGAGCGAAACTAATGAAAACATTGTTGGGGTAAAACCTAAAGGGAAAGACCTAGCACCAAATCCAATTTGCCATCTGATCTAACTTCTGGAGGCAGTCAAAATGATCCTTAGAATTCTTCCCTACCTTATTCCTGTGCTGAGATACAGGCTGCTCCAACCTGCTGTAAAATGCTTGATTTCGAGAGTGAGCGAAACTAATGAAAACATTGTTGGGGTAAAACCTAAAGGGAAAGACCTAGCACCAAATCCAATTTGCCATCTGATCTAACTTCTGGAGGCAGTCAAAATGATCCTTAGAATTCTTCCCTACCTTATTCCTGTGCTGAGATACAGGCTGCTCCAACCTGCTGTAAAATGCTTGATTTCGAGAGTGAGCGAAACTAATGAAAACATTGTTGGGGTAAAACCTAAAGGGAAAGACCTAGCACCAAATCCAATTTGCCATCTGATCTAACTTCTGGAGGCAGTCAAAATGATCCTTAGAATTCTTCCCTACCTTATTCCTGTGCTGAGATACAGGCTGCTCCAACCTGCTGTAAAATGCTTGATTTCGAGAGTGAGCGAAACTAATGAAAACATTGTTGGGGTAAAACCTAAAGGGAAAGACCTAGCACCAAATCCCATTTGCCATCTGATCTAACTTCTGGAGGCAGTCAAAATGATCCTTAGAATTCTTCCCTACCTTATTCCTGTGCTGAGATACAGGCTGCTCCAACCTGCTGTAAAATGCTTGATTTCGAGAGTGAGCGAAACTAAGAAAACATTGTTGGGGTAAAACCTAAAGGGAAAGACCTAGCACCAAATCCAATTTGCCATCTGATCTAACTTCTGGAGGCAGTCAAAATGAGTATTTGAATTCTTCCCTACCTTATTCCTGTGCTGAGATACAGGCTGCTCCAACCTGCTGTAAAATGCTTGATTTCGAGAGTGAGCGAAACTAATGAAAACATTGTTGGGGTAAAACCTAAAGGGAAAGACCTAGCACCAAATCCAATTTGCCATCTGATCTAACTTCTGGAGGCAGTCAAAATGATCCTTAGAATTCTTCCCTACCTTATTCCTGTGCTGAGATACAGGCTGCTCCAACCTGCTGTAAAATGCTTGATTTCGAGAGTGAGCGAAACTAATGAAAACATTGTTGGGGTAAAACCTAAAGGGAAAGACCTAGCACCAAATCCAATTTGCCATCTGATCTAACTTCTGGAGGCAGTCAAAATGATCCTTAGAATTCTTCCCTACCTTATTCCTGTGCTGAGATACAGGCTGCTCCAACCTGCTGTAAAATGCTTGATTTCGAGAGTGAGCGAAACTAATGAAAACATTGTTGGGGTAAAACCTAAAGGGAAAGACCTAGCACCAAATCCAATTTGCCATCTGATCTAACTTCTGGAGGCAGTCAAAATGATCCTTAGAATTCTTCCCTACCTTATTCCTGTGCTGAGATACAGGCTGCTCCAACCTGCTGTAAAATGCTTGATTTCGAGAGTGAGCGAAACTAATGAAAACATTGTTGGGGTAAAACCTAAAGGGAAAGACCTAGCACCAAATCCAATTTAGCATCTGATCTAACTTCTGGAGGCAGTCAAAATGAGTATTTGAATTCTTCCCTACCTTATTCCTGTGCTGAGATACAGGCTGCTCCAACCTGCTGTAAAATGCTTGATTTCGAGAGTGAGCGAAACTAATGAAAACATTGTTGGGGTAAAACCTAAAGGGAAAGACCTAGCACCAAATCCAATTTGCCATCTGATCTAACTTCTGGAGGCAGTCAAAATGAGTATTTGAATTCTTCCCTACCTTATTCCTGTGCTGAGATACAGGCTGCTCCAACCTGCTGTAAAATGCTTGATTTCGAGAGTGAGCGAAACTAATGAAAACATTGTTGGGGTAAAACCTAAAGGGAAAGACCTAGCACCAAATCCAATTTGCCATCTGATCTAACTTCTGGAGGCAGTCAAAATGATCCTTAGAATTCTTCCCTACCTTATTCCTGTGCTGAGATACAGGCTGCTCCAACCTGCTGTAAAATGCTTGATTTCGAGAGTGAGCGAAACTAATGAAAACATTGTTGGGGTAAAACCTAAAGGGAAAGACCTAGCACCAAATCCAATTTGCCATCTGATCTAACTTCTGGAGGCAGTCAAAATGATCCTTAGAATTCTTCCCTACCTTATTCCTGTGCTGAGATACAGGCTGCTCCAACCTGCTGTAAAATGCTTGATTTCGAGAGTGAGCGAAACTAATGAAAACATTGTTGGGGTAAAACCTAAAGGGAAAGACCTAGCACCAAATCCAATTTGCCATCTGATCTAACTTCTGGAGGCAGTCAAAATGATCCTTAGAATTCTTCCCTACCTTATTCCTGTGCTGAGATACAGGCTGCTCCAACCTGCTGTAAAATGCTTGATTTCGAGAGTGAGCGAAACTAATGAAAACATTGTTGGGGTAAAACCTAAAGGGAAAGACCTAGCACCAAATCCAATTTAGCATCTGATCTAACTTCTGGAGGCAGTCAAAATGAGTATTTGAATTCTTCCCTACCTTATTCCTGTGCTGAGATACAGGCTGCTCCAACCTGCTGTAAAATGCTTGATTTCGAGAGTGAGCGAAACTAATGAAAACATTGTTGGGGTAAAACCTAAAGGGAAAGACCTAGCACCAAATCCAATTTGCCATCTGATCTAACTTCTGGAGGCAGTCAAAATGAGTATTTGAATTCTTCCCTACCTTATTCCTGTGCTGAGATACAGGCTGCTCCAACCTGCTGTAAAATGCTTGATTTCGAGAGTGAGCGAAACTAATGAAAACATTGTTGGGGTAAAACCTAAAGGGAAAGACCTAGCACCAAATCCAATTTGCCATCTGATCTAACTTCTGGAGGCAGTCAAAATGATCCTTAGAATTCTTCCCTACCTTATTCCTGTGCTGAGATACAGGCTGCTCCAACCTGCTGTAAAATGCTTGATTTCGAGAGTGAGCGAAACTAATGAAAACATTGTTGGGGTAAAACCTAAAGGGAAAGACCTAGCACCAAATCCAATTTGCCATCTGATCTAACTTCTGGAGGCAGTCAAAATGATCCTTAGAATTCTTCCCTACCTTATTCCTGTGCTGAGATACAGGCTGCTCCAACCTGCTGTAAAATGCTTGATTTCGAGAGTGAGCGAAACTAATGAAAACATTGTTGGGGTAAAACCTAAAGGGAAAGACCTAGCACCAAATCCAATTTGCCATCTGATCTAACTTCTGGAGGCAGTCAAAATGATCCTTAGAATTCTTCCCTACCTTATTCCTGTGCTGAGATACAGGCTGCTCCAACCTGCTGTAAAATGCTTGATTTCGAGAGTGAGCGAAACTAATGAAAACATTGTTGGGGTAAAACCTAAAGGGAAAGACCTAGCACCAAATCCAATTTGCCATCTGATCTAACTTCTGGAGGCAGTCAAAATGAGTATTTGAATTCTTCCCTACCTTATTCCTGTGCTGAGATACAGGCTGCTCCAACCTGCTGTAAAATGCTTGATTTCGAGAGTGAGCGAAACTAATGAAAACATTGTTGGGGTAAAACCTAAAGGGAAAGACCTAGCACCAAATCCAATTTGCCATCTGATCTAACTTCTGGAGGCAGTCAAAATGATCCTTAGAATTCTTCCCTACCTTATTCCTGTGCTGAGATACAGGCTGCTCCAACCTGCTGTAAAATGCTTGATTTCGAGAGTGAGCGAAACTAATGAAAACATTGTTGGGGTAAAACCTAAAGGGAAAGACCTAGCACCAAATCCAATTTGCCATCTGATCTAACTTCTGGAGGCAGTCAAAATGATCCTTAGAATTCTTCCCTACCTTATTCCTGTGCTGAGATACAGGCTGCTCCAACCTGCTGTAAAATGCTTGATTTTGAGAGTGAGCGAAACTAATGAAAACATTGTTGGGGTAAAACCTAAAGGGAAAGACCTAGCACCAAATCCAATTTGCCATCTGATCTAACTTCTGGAGGCAGTCAAAATGAGTATTTGAATTCTTCCCTACCTTATTCCTGTGCTGAGATACAGGCTGCTCCAACCTGCTGTAAAATGCTTGATTTCGAGAGTGAGCGAAACTAATGAAAACATTGTTGGGGTAAAACCTAAAGGGAAAGACCTAGCACCAAATCCAATTTGCCATCTGATCTAACTTCTGGAGGCGGTCAAAATGAGTATTTGAATTCTTCCCTACCTTATTCCTGTGCTGAGATACAGGCTGCTCCAACCTGCTGTAAAATGCTTGATTTCGAGAGTGAGCGAAACTAATGAAAACATTGTTGGGGTAAAACCTAAAGGGAAAGACCTAGCACCAAATCCAATTTGCCATCTGATCTAACTTCTGGAGGCAGTCAAAATGATCCTTAGAATTCTTCCCTACCTTATTCCTGTGCTGAGATACAGGCTGCTCCAACCTGCTGTAAAATGCTTGATTTCGAGAGTGAGCGAAACTAATGAAAACATTGTTGGGGTAAAACCTAAAGGGAAAGACCTAGCACCAAATCCAATTTGCCATCTGATCTAACTTCTGGAGGCAGTCAAAATGAGTGTTTGAATTCTTCCCTACCTTATTCCTGTGCTGAGATACAGGCTGCTCCAACCTGCTGTAAAATGCTTGATTTCGAGAGTGAGCGAAACTAATGAAAACATTGTTGGGGTAAAACCTAAAGGGAAAGACCTAGCACCAAATCCAATTTGCCATCTGATCTAACTTCTGGAGGCAGTCAAAATGATCCTTAGAATTCTTCCCTACCTTATTCCTGTGCTGAGATACAGGCTGCTCCCAACCTGCTGTAAAATGCTTGATTTCGAGAGTGAGCGAAACTAATGAAAACATTGTTGGGGTAAAACCTAAAGGGAAAGACCTAGCACCAAATCCAATTTGCCATCTGATCTAACTTCTGGAGGCAGTCAAAATGATCCTTAGAATTCTTCCCTACCTTATTCCTGTGCTGAGATACAGGCTGCTCCAACCTGCTGTAAAATGCTTGATTTCGAGAGTGAGCGAAACTAATGAAAACATTGTTGGGGTAAAACCTAAAGGGAAAGACCTAGCACCAAATCCAATTTGCCATCTGATCTAACTTCTGGAGGCAGTCAAAATGATCCTTAGAATTCTTCCCTACCTTATTCCTGTGCTGAGATACAGGCTGCTCCAACCTGCTGTAAAATGCTTGATTTCGAGAGTGAGCGAAACTAATGAAAACATTGTTGGGGTAAAACCTAAAGGGAAAGACCTAGCACCAAATCCAATTTGCCATCTGATCTAACTTCTGGAGGCAGTCAAAATGATCCTTAGAATTCTTCCCTACCTTATTCCTGTGCTGAGATACAGGCTGCTCCAACCTGCTGTAAAATGCTTGATTTCGAGAGTGAGCGAAACTAAGAAAACATTGTTGGGGTAAAACCTAAAGGGAAAGACCTAGCACCAAATCCAATTTGCCATCTGATCTAACTTCTGGAGGCAGTCAAAATGAGTATTTGAATTCTTCCCTACCTTATTCCTGTGCTGAGATACAGGCTGCTCCAACCTGCTGTAAAATGCTTGATTTCGAGAGTGAGCGAAACTAATGAAAACATTGTTGGGGTAAAACCTAAAGGGAAAGACCTAGCACCAAATCCAATTTGCCATCTGATCTAACTTCTGGAGGCAGTCAAAATGATCCTTAGAATTCTTCCCTACCTTATTCCTGTGCTGAGATACAGGCTGCTCCAACCTGCTGTAAAATGCTTGATTTCGAGAGTGAGCGAAACTAATGAAAACATTGTTGGGGTAAAACCTAAAGGGAAAGACCTAGCACCAAATCCAATTTGCCATCTGATCTAACTTCTGGAGGCAGTCAAAATGATCCTTAGAATTCTTCCCTACCTTATTCCTGTGCTGAGATACAGGCTGCTCCAACCTGCTGTAAAATGCTTGATTTCGAGAGTGAGCGAAACTAATGAAAACATTGTTGGGGTAAAACCTAAAGGGAAAGACCTAGCACCAAATCCCATTTGCCATCTGATCTAACTTCTGGAGGCAGTCAAAATGATCCTTAGAATTCTTCCCTACCTTATTCCTGTGCTGAGATACAGGCTGCTCCAACCTGCTGTAAAATGCTTGATTTCGAGAGTGAGCGAAACTAAGAAAACATTGTTGGGGTAAAACCTAAAGGGAAAGACCTAGCACCAAATCCAATTTGCCATCTGATCTAACTTCTGGAGGCAGTCAAAATGAGTATTTGAATTCTTCCCTACCTTATTCCTGTGCTGAGATACAGGCTGCTCCAACCTGCTGTAAAATGCTTGATTTCGAGAGTGAGCGAAACTAATGAAAACATTGTTGGGGTAAAACCTAAAGGGAAAGACCTAGCACCAAATCCAATTTGCCATCTGATCTAACTTCTGGAGGCAGTCAAAATGATCCTTAGAATTCTTCCCTACCTTATTCCTGTGCTGAGATACAGGCTGCTCCAACCTGCTGTAAAATGCTTGATTTCGAGAGTGAGCGAAACTAATGAAAACATTGTTGGGGTAAAACCTAAAGGGAAAGACCTAGCACCAAATCCAATTTGCCATCTGATCTAACTTCTGGAGGCAGTCAAAATGATCCTTAGAATTCTTCCCTACCTTATTCCTGTGCTGAGATACAGGCTGCTCCAACCTGCTGTAAAATGCTTGATTTCGAGAGTGAGCGAAACTAATGAAAACATTGTTGGGGTAAAACCTAAAGGGAAAGACCTAGCACCAAATCCAATTTGCCATCTGATCTAACTTCTGGAGGCAGTCAAAATGATCCTTAGAATTCTTCCCTACCTTATTCCTGTGCTGAGATACAGGCTGCTCCAACCTGCTGTAAAATGCTTGATTTCGAGAGTGAGCGAAACTAATGAAAACATTGTTGGGGTAAAACCTAAAGGGAAAGACCTAGCACCAAATCCAATTTAGCATCTGATCTAACTTCTGGAGGCAGTCAAAATGAGTATTTGAATTCTTCCCTACCTTATTCCTGTGCTGAGATACAGGCTGCTCCAACCTGCTGTAAAATGCTTGATTTCGAGAGTGAGCGAAACTAATGAAAACATTGTTGGGGTAAAACCTAAAGGGAAAGACCTAGCACCAAATCCAATTTGCCATCTGATCTAACTTCTGGAGGCAGTCAAAATGAGTATTTGAATTCTTCCCTACCTTATTCCTGTGCTGAGATACAGGCTGCTCCAACCTGCTGTAAAATGCTTGATTTCGAGAGTGAGCGAAACTAATGAAAACATTGTTGGGGTAAAACCTAAAGGGAAAGACCTAGCACCAAATCCAATTTGCCATCTGATCTAACTTCTGGAGGCAGTCAAAATGATCCTTAGAATTCTTCCCTACCTTATTCCTGTGCTGAGATACAGGCTGCTCCAACCTGCTGTAAAATGCTTGATTTCGAGAGTGAGCGAAACTAATGAAAACATTGTTGGGGTAAAACCTAAAGGGAAAGACCTAGCACCAAATCCAATTTGCCATCT
>NW_027144702.1:0-33712 GCF_026170545.1 Melanerpes formicivorus | reverse complement strand
CAGCAGGTTGGAGCAGCCTGTATCTCAGCACAGGAATAAGGTAGGGAAGAATTCAAAGGCTCATTTTGACTGCCTCCAGAAGTTAGATCAGATGGCAAATTGGATTTGGTGCTAGGTCTTTCCCTTTAGGTTTTACCCCAACAATGTTTTCATTAGTTTCGCTCACTCTCGAAATCAAGCATTTTACAGCAGGTTGGAGCAGCCTGTATCTCAGCACAGGAATAAGGTAGGGAAGAATTCTAAGGCTCATTTTGACTGCCTCCAGAAGTTAGATCAGATGGCAAATTGGATTTGGTGCTAGGTCTTTCCCTTTAGGTTTTACCCCAACAATGTTTTCATTAGTTTCGCTCACTCTCAAAATCAAGCATTTTACAGCAGGTTGGAGCAGCCTGTATCTCAGCACAGGAATAAGGTAGGGAAGAATTCTAAGGCTCATTTTGACTGCCTCCAGAAGTTAGATCAGATGGCAAATTGGATTTGGTGCTAGGTCTTTCCCTTTAGGTTTTACCCCAACAATGTTTTCATTAGTTTCGCTCACTCTCGAAATCAGGCATTTTACAGCAGGTTGGAGCAGCCTGTATCTCAGCACAGGAATAAGGTAGGGAAGAATTCTAAGGCTCATTTTGACTGCCTCCAGAAGTTAGATCAGATGGCAATTTGGATTTGGTGCTAGGTCTTTCCCTTTAGGTTTTACCCCAACAATGTTTTCATTAGTTTCGCTCACTCTCGAAATCAAGCATTTTACAGCAGGTTGGAGCAGCCTGTATCTCAGCACAGGAATAAGGTAGGGAAGAATTCTAAGGCTCATTTTGACTGCCTCCAGAAGTTAGATCAGATGGCAAATTGGATTTGGTGCTAGGTCTTTCCCTTTAGGTTTTACCCCAACAATGTTTTCATTAGTTTCGCTCACTCTCGAAATCAAGCATTTTACAGCAGGTTGGAGCAGCCTGTATCTCAGCACAGGAATAAGGTAGGGAAGAATTCTAAGGCTCATTTTGACTGCCTCCAGAAGTTAGATCAGATGGCAAATTGGATTTGGTGCTAGGTCTTTCCCTTTAGGTTTTACCCCAACAATGTTTTCATTAGTTTCGCTCACTCTCGAAATCAAGCATTTTACAGCAGGTTGGAGCAGCCTGTATCTCAGCACAGGAATAAGGTAGGGAAGAATTCTAAGGCTCATTTTGACTGCCTCCAGAAGTTAGATCAGATGGCAAATTGGATTTGGTGCTAGGTCTTTCCCTTTAGGTTTTACCCCAACAATGTTTTCATTAGTTTCGCTCACTCTCGAAATCAAGCATTTTACAGCAGGTTGGAGCAGCCTGTATCTCAGCACAGGAATAAGGTAGGGAAGAATTCTAAGGATCATTTTGACTGCCTCCAGAAGTTAGATCAGATGGCAAATTGGATTTGGTGCTAGGTCTTTCCCTTTAGGTTTTACCCCAACAATGTTTTCATTAGTTTCGCTCACTCTTGAAATCAAGCATTTTACAGCAGGTTGGAGCAGCCTGTATCTCAGCACAGGAATAAGGTAGGGAAGAATTCTAAGGATCATTTTGACTGCCTCCAGAAGTTAGATCAGATGGCAATTTGGATTTGGTGCTAGGTCTTTCCCTTTAGGTTTTACCCCAACAATGTTTTCATTAGTTTCGCTCACTCTCGAAATCAAGCATTTCACAGCAGGTTGGAGCAGCCTGTATCTCAGCACAGGAATAAGGTAGGGAAGAATTCTAAGGCTCATTTTGACTGCCTCCAGAAGTTAGATCAGATGGCAAATTGGATTTGGTGCTAGGTCTTTCCCTTTAGGTTTTACCCCAACAATGTTTTCATTAGTTTCGCTCACTCTCGAAATCAAGCATTTTACAGCAGGTTGGAGCAGCCTGTATCTCAGCACAGGAATAAGGTAGGGAAGAATTCTAAGGATCATTTTGACTGCCTCCAGAAGTTAGATCAGATGGCAAATTGGATTTGGTGCTAGGTCTTTCCCTTTAGGTTTTACCCCAACAATGTTTTCATTAGTTTCGCTCACTCTCGAAATCAAGCATTTTACAGCAGGTTGGAGCAGCCTGTATCTCAGCACAGGAATAAGGTAGGGAAGAATTCTAAGGCTCATTTTGACTGCCTCCAGAAGTTAGATCAGATGGCAAATTGGATTTGGTGCTAGGTCTTTCCCTTTAGGTTTTACCCCAACAATGTTTTCATTAGTTTCGCTCACTCTCGAAATCAAGCATTTTACAGCAGGTTGGAGCAGCCTGTATCTCAGCACAGGAATAAGGTAGGGAAGAATTCTAAGGATCATTTTGACTGCCTCCAGAAGTTAGATCAGATGGCAAATTGGATTTGGTGCTAGGTCTTTCCCTTTAGGTTTTACCCCAACAATGTTTTCATTAGTTTCGCTCACTCTCGAAATCAAGCATTTTACAGCAGGTTGGAGCAGCCTGTATCTCAGCACAGGAATAAGGTAGGGAAGAATTCTAAGGATCATTTTGACTGCCTCCAGAAGTTAGATCAGATGGCAAATTGGATTTGGTGCTAGGTCTTTCCCTTTAGGTTTTACCCCAACAATGTTTTCATTAGTTTCGCTCACTCTCGAAATCAAGCATTTTACAGCAGGTTGGAGCAGCCTGTATCTCAGCACAGGAATAAGGTAGGGAAGAATTCTAAGGCTCATTTTGACTGCCTCCAGAAGTTAGATCAGATGGCAAATTGGATTTGGTGCTAGGTCTTTCCCTTTAGGTTTTACCCCAACAATGTTTTCATTAGTTTCGCTCACTCTCGAAATCAAGCATTTGACAGCAGGTTGGAGCAGCCTGTATCTCAGCACAGGAATAAGGTAGGGAAGAATTCTAAGGCTCATTTTGACTGCCTCCAGAAGTTAGATCAGATGGCAAATTGGATTTGGTGCTAGGTCTTTCCCTTTAGGTTTTACCCCAACAATGTTTTCATTAGTTTCGCTCACTCTCGAAATCAAGCATTTTACAGCAGGTTGGAGCAGCCTGTATCTCAGCACAGGAATAAGGTAGGGAAGAATTCTAAGGATCATTTTGACTGCCTCCAGAAGTTAGATCAGATGGCAAATTGGATTTGGTGCTAGGTCTTTCCCTTTAGGTTTTACCCCAACAATGTTTTCATTAGTTTCGCTCACTCTCGAAATCAAGCATTTTACAGCAGGTTGGAGCAGCCTGTATCTCAGCACAGGAATAAGGTAGGGAAGAATTCTAAGGCTCATTTTGACTGCCTCCAGAAGTTAGATCAGATGGCAAATTGGATTTGGTGCTAGGTCTTTCCCTTTAGGTTTTACCCCAACAATGTTTTCATTAGTTTCGCTCACTCTCGAAATCAAGCATTTTACAGCAGGTTGGAGCAGCCTGTATCTCAGCACAGGAATAAGGTAGGGAAGAATTCTAAGGCTCATTTTGACTGCCTCCAGAAGTTAGATCAGATGGCAAATTGGATTTGGTGCTAGGTCTTTCCCTTTAGGTTTTACCCCAACAATGTTTTCATTAGTTTCGCTCACTCTCGAAATCAAGCATTTTACAGCAGGTTGGAGCAGCCTGTATCTCAGCACAGGAATAAGGTAGGGAAGAATTCTAAGGATCATTTTGACTGCCTCCAGAAGTTAGATCAGATGGCAAATGGATTTGGTGCTAGGTCTTTCCCTTTAGGTTTTACCCCAACAATGTTTTCATTAGTTTCGCTCACTCTCGAAATCAAGCATTTTACAGCAGGTTGGAGCAGCCTGTATCTCAGCACAGGAATAAGGTAGGGAAGAATTCTAAGGCTCATTTTGACTGCCTCCAGAAGTTAGATCAGATGGCAAATTGGATTTGGTGCTAGGTCTTTCCCTTTAGGTTTTACCCCAACAATGTTTTCATTAGTTTCGCTCACTCTCGAAATCAAGCATTTTACAGCAGGTTGGAGCAGCCTGTATCTCAGCACAGGAATAAGGTAGGGAAGAATTCTAAGGATCATTTTGACTGCCTCCAGAAGTTAGATCAGATGGCAAATTGGATTTGGTGCTAGGTCTTTCCCTTTAGGTTTTACCCCAACAATGTTTTCATTAGTTTCGCTCACTCTCGAAATCAAGCATTTTACAGCAGGTTGGAGCAGCCTGTATCTCAGCACAGGAATAAGGTAGGGAAGAATTCTAAGGCTCATTTTGACTGCCTCCAGAAGTTAGATCAGATGGCAAATTGGATTTGGTGCTAGGTCTTTCCCTTTAGGTTTTACCCCAACAATGTTTTCATTAGTTTCGCTCACTCTCGAAATCAAGCATTTTACAGCAGGTTGGAGCAGCCTGTATCTCAGCACAGGAATAAGGTAGGGAAGAATTCTAAGGCTCATTTTGACTGCCTCCAGAAGTTAGATCAGATGGCAAATTGGATTTGGTGGTAGGTCTTTCCCTTTAGGTTTTACCCCAACAATGTTTTCATTAGTTTCGCTCACTCTCGAAATCAAGCATTTTACAGCAGGTTGGAGCAGCCTGTATCTCAGCACAGGAATAAGGTAGGGAAGAATTCTAAGGCTCATTTTGACTGCCTCCAGAAGTTAGATCAGATGGCAATTTGGATTTGGTGCTAGGTCTTTCCCTTTAGGTTTTACCCCAACAATGTTTTCATTAGTTTCGCTCACTCTCGAAATCAAGCATTTTACAGCAGGTTGGAGCAGCCTGTATCTCAGCACAGGAATAAGGTAGGGAAGAATTCTAAGGCTCATTTTGACTGCCTCCAGAAGTTAGATCAGATGGCAAATTGGATTTGGTGCTAGGTCTTTCCCTTTAGGTTTTACCCCAACAATGTTTTCATTAGTTTCGCTCACTCTCGAAATCAAGCATTTTACAGCAGGTTGGAGCAGCCTGTATCTCAGCACAGGAATAAGGTAGGGAAGAATTCTAAGGATCATTTTGACTGCCTCCAGAAGTTAGATCAGATGGCAAATTGGATTTGGTGCTAGGTCTTTCCCTTTAGGTTTTACCCCAACAATGTTTTCATTAGTTTCGCTCACTCTCGAAATCAAGCATTTTACAGCAGGTTGGAGCAGCCTGTATCTCAGCACAGGAATAAGGTAGGGAAGAATTCTAAGGATCATTTTGACTGCCTCCAGAAGTTAGATCAGATGGCAAATTGGATTTGGTGCTAGGTCTTTCCCTTTAGGTTTTACCCCAACAATGTTTTCATTAGTTTCGCTCACTCTCGAAATCAAGCATTTTACAGCAGGTTGGAGCAGCCTGTATCTCAGCACAGGAATAAGGTAGGGAAGAATTCTAAGGCTCATTTTGACTGCCTCCAGAAGTTAGATCAGATGGCAAATTGGATTTGGTGCTAGGTCTTTCCCTTTAGGTTTTACCCCAACAATGTTTTCATTAGTTTCGCTCACTCTCGAAATCAAGCATTTTACAGCAGGTTGGAGCAGCCTGTATCTCAGCACAGGAATAAGGTAGGGAAGAATTCTAAGGCTCATTTTGACTGCCTCCAGAAGTTAGATCAGATGGCAAATTGGATTTGGTGCTAGGTCTTTCCCTTTAGGTTTTACCCCAACAATGTTTTCATTAGTTTCGCTCACTCTCGAAATCAAGCATTTTACAGCAGGTTGGAGCAGCCTGTATCTCAGCACAGGAATAAGGTAGGGAAGAATTCTAAGGCTCATTTTGACTGCCTCCAGAAGTTAGATCAGATGGCAAATTGGATTTGGTGCTAGGTCTTTCCCTTTAGGTTTTACCCCAACAATGTTTTCATTAGTTTCGCTCACTCTCGAAATCAAGCATTTTACAGCAGGTTGGAGCAGCCTGTATCTCAGCACAGGAATAAGGTAGGGAAGAATTCTAAGGCTCATTTTGACTGCCTCCAGAAGTTAGATCAGATGGCAATTTGGATTTGGTGCTAGGTCTTTCCCTTTAGGTTTTACCCCAACAATGTTTTCATTAGTTTCGCTCACTCTCGAAATCAAGCATTTTACAGCAGGTTGGAGCAGCCTGTATCTCAGCACAGGAATAAGGTAGGGAAGAATTCTAAGGCTCATTTTGACTGCCTCCAGAAGTTAGATCAGATGGCAAATTGGATTTGGTGCTAGGTCTTTCCCTTTAGGTTTTACCCCAACAATGTTTTCATTAGTTTCGCTCACTCTCAAAATCAAGCATTTTACAGCAGGTTGGAGCAGCCTGTATCTCAGCACAGGAATAAGGTAGGGAAGAATTCTAAGGCTCATTTTGACTGCCTCCAGAAGTTAGATCAGATGGCAAATTGGATTTGGTGCTAGGTCTTTCCCTTTAGGTTTTACCCCAACAATGTTTTCATTAGTTTCGCTCACTCTCGAAATCAAGCATTTTACAGCAGGTTGGAGCAGCCTGTATCTCAGCACAGGAATAAGGTAGGGAAGAATTCTAAGGATCATTTTGACTGCCTCCAGAAGTTAGATCAGATGGCAAATTGGATTTGGTGCTAGGTCTTTCCCTTTAGGTTTTACCCCAACAATGTTTTCATTAGTTTCGCTCACTCTCGAAATCAAGCATTTTACAGCAGGTTGGAGCAGCCTGTATCTCAGCACAGGAATAAGGTAGGGAAGAATTCTAAGGCTCATTTTGACTGCCTCCAGAAGTTAGATCAGATGGCAAATTGGATTTGGTGCTAGGTCTTTCCCTTTAGGTTTTACCCCAACAATGTTTTCATTAGTTTCGCTCACTCTCGAAATCAAGCATTTTACAGCAGGTTGGAGCAGCCTGTGTCTCAGCACAGGAATAAGGTAGGGAAGAATTCTAAGGCTCATTTTGACTGCCTCCAGAAGTTAGATCAGATGGCAAATTGGATTTGGTGCTAGGTCTTTCCCTTTAGGTTTTACCCCAACAATGTTTTCATTAGTTTCGCTCACTCTCGAAATCAAGCATTTTACAGCAGGTTGGAGCAGCCTGTATCTCAGCACAGGAATAAGGTAGGGAAGAATTCTAAGGCTCATTTTGACTGCCTCCAGAAGTTAGATCAGATGGCAAATTGGATTTGGTGCTAGGTCTTTCCCTTTAGGTTTTACCCCAACAATGTTTTCATTAGTTTCGCTCACTCTCGAAATCAAGCATTTTACAGCAGGTTGGAGCAGCCTGTATCTCAGCACAGGAATAAGGTAGGGAAGAATTCTAAGGATCATTTTGACTGCCTCCAGAAGTTAGATCAGATGGCAAATTGGATTTGGTGCTAGGTCTTTACCTTTAGGTTTTACCCCAACAATGTTTTCATTAGTTTCGCTCACTCTCGAAATCAAGCATTTTACAGCAGGTTGGAGCAGCCTGTATCTCAGCACAGGAATAAGGTAGGGAAGAATTCTAAGGCTCATTTTGACTGCCTCCAGAAGTTAGATCAGATGGCAAATTGGATTTGGTGCTAGGTCTTTCCCTTTAGGTTTTACCCCAACAATGTTTTCATTAGTTTCGCTCACTCTCGAAATCAAGCATTTTACAGCAGGTTGGAGCAGCCTGTATCTCAGCACAGGAATAAGGTAGGGAAGAATTCTAAGGATCATTTTGACTGCCTCCAGAAGTTAGATCAGATGGCAAATTGGATTTGGTGCTAGGTCTTTCCCTTTAGGTTTTACCCCAACAATGTTTTCATTAGTTTCGCTCACTCTCGAAATCAAGCATTTTACAGCAGGTTGGAGCAGCCTGTATCTCAGCACAGGAATAAGGTAGGGAAGAATTCTAAGGCTCATTTTGACTGCCTCCAGAAGTTAGATCAGATGGCAAATTGGATTTGGTGCTAGGTCTTTCCCTTTAGGTTTTACCCCAACAATGTTTTCATTAGTTTCGCTCACTCTCGAAATCAAGCATTTTACAGCAGGTTGGAGCAGCCTGTATCTCAGCACAGGAATAAGGTAGGGAAGAATTCTAAGGATCATTTTGACTGCCTCCAGAAGTTAGATCAGATGGCAAATTGGATTTGGTGCTAGGTCTTTACCTTTAGGTTTTACCCCAACAATGTTTTCATTAGTTTCGCTCACTCTCGAAATCAAGCATTTTACAGCAGGTTGGAGCAGCCTGTATCTCAGCACAGGAATAAGGTAGGGAAGAATTCTAAGGCTCATTTTGACTGCCTCCAGAAGTTAGATCAGATGGCAAATTGGATTTGGTGCTAGGTCTTTCCCTTTAGGTTTTACCCCCAACAATGTTTTCATTAGTTTCGCTCACTCTCGAAATCAAGCATTTTACAGCAGGTTGGAGCAGCCTGTATCTCAGCACAGGAATAAGGTAGGGAAGAATTCTAAGGCTCATTTTGACTGCCTCCAGAAGTTAGATCAGATGGCAAATTGGATTTGGTGCTAGGTCTTTCCCTTTAGGTTTTACCCCAACAATGTTTTCATTAGTTTCGCTCACTCTCGAAATCAAGCATTTTACAGCAGGTTGGAGCAGCCTGTATCTCAGCACAGGAATAAGGTAGGGAAGAATTCTAAGGCTCATTTTGACTGCCTCCAGAAGTTTAGATCAGATGGCAAATTGGATTTGGTGCTAGGTCTTTCCCTTTAGGTTTTACCCCAACAATGTTTTCATTAGTTTCGCTCACTCTCGAAATCAAGCATTTTACAGCAGGTTGGAGCAGCCTGTATCTCAGCACAGGAATAAGGTAGGGAAGAATTCTAAGGATCATTTTGACTGCCTCCAGAAGTTAGATCAGATGGCAAATTGGATTTGGTGCTAGGTCTTTCCCTTTAGGTTTTACCCCAACAATGTTTTCATTAGTTTCGCTCACTCTCGAAATCAAGCATTTTACAGCAGGTTGGAGCAGCCTGTATCTCAGCACAGGAATAAGGTAGGGAAGAATTCTAAGGATCATTTTGACTGCCTCCAGAAGTTAGATCAGATGGCAAATTGGATTTGGTGCTAGGTCTTTCCCTTTAGGTTTTACCCCAACAATGTTTTCATTAGTTTCGCTCACTCTCGAAATCAAGCATTTTACAGCAGGTTGGAGCAGCCTGTATCTCAGCACAGGAATAAGGTAGGGAAGAATTCTAAGGATCATTTTGACTGCCTCCAGAAGTTAGATCAGATGGCAAATTGGATTTGGTGCTAGGTCTTTCCCTTTAGGTTTTACCCCAACAATGTTTTCATTAGTTTCGCTCACTCTCGAAATCAAGCATTTTACAGCAGGTTGGAGCAGCCTGTATCTCAGCACAGGAATAAGGTAGGGAAGAATTCTATGGCTCATTTTGACTGCCTCCAGAAGTTAGATCAGATGGCAAATTGGATTTGGTGCTAGGTCTTTCCCTTTAGGTTTTACCCCAACAATGTTTTCATTAGTTTCGCTCACTCTCGAAATCAAGCATTTTACAGCAGGTTGGAGCAGCCTGTATCTCAGCACAGGAATAAGGTAGGGAAGAATTCTATGGCTCATTTTGGACTGCCTCCAGAAGTTAGATCAGATGGCAAATTGGATTTGGTGCTAGGTCTTTCCCTTTAGGTTTTACCCCAACAATGTTTTCATTAGTTTCGCTCACTCTCGAAATCAAGCATTTTACAGCAGGTTGGAGCAGCCTGTATCTCAGCACAGGAATAAGGTAGGGAAGAATTCTAAGGATCATTTTGACTGCCTCCAGAAGTTAGATCAGATGGCAAATTGGATTTGGTGCTAGGTCTTTCCCTTTAGGTTTTACCCCAACAATGTTTTCATTAGTTTCGCTCACTCTCGAAATCAAGCATTTCACAGCAGGTTGGAGCAGCCTGTATCTCAGCACAGGAATAAGGTAGGGAAGAATTCTAAGGCTCATTTTGACTGCCTCCAGAAGTTAGATCAGATGGCAAATTGGATTTGGTGCTAGGTCTTTCCCTTTAGGTTTTACCCCAACAATGTTTTCATTAGTTTCGCTCACTCTCGAAATCAAGCATTTTACAGCAGGTTGGAGCAGCCTGTATCTCAGCACAGGAATAAGGTAGGGAAGAATTCTAAGGATCATTTTGACTGCCTCCAGAAGTTAGATCAGATGGCAAATTGGATTTGGTGCTAGGTCTTTCCCTTTAGGTTTTACCCCAACAATGTTTTCATTAGTTTCGCTCACTCTCGAAATCAAGCATTTTACAGCAGGTTGGAGCAGCCTGTATCTCAGCACAGGAATAAGGTAGGGAAGAATTCTAAGGCTCATTTTGACTGCCTCCAGAAGTTAGATCAGATGGCAAATTGGATTTGGTGCTAGGTCTTTCCCTTTAGGTTTTACCCCAACAATGTTTTCATTAGTTTCGCTCACTCTCGAAATCAAGCATTTTACAGCAGGTTGGAGCAGCCTGTATCTCAGCACAGGAATAAGGTAGGGAAGAATTCTAAGGATCATTTTGACTGCCTCCAGAAGTTAGATCAGATGGCAAATTGGATTTGGTGCTAGGTCTTTCCCTTTAGGTTTTACCCCAACAATGTTTTCATTAGTTTCGCTCACTCTCGAAATCAAGCATTTTACAGCAGGTTGGAGCAGCCTGTATCTCAGCACAGGAATAAGGTAGGGAAGAATTCTAAGGATCATTTTGACTGCCTCCAGAAGTTAGATCAGATGGCAAATTGGATTTGGTGCTAGGTCTTTCCCTTTAGGTTTTACCCCAACAATGTTTTCATTAGTTTCGCTCACTCTCGAAATCAAGCATTTTACAGCAGGTTGGAGCAGCCTGTATCTCAGCACAGGAATAAGGTAGGGAAGAATTCTAAGGATCATTTTGACTGCCTCCAGAAGTTAGATCAGATGGCAAATGGGATTTGGTGCTAGGTCTTTCCCTTTAGGTTTTACCCCAACAATGTTTTCATTAGTTTCGCTCACTCTCGAAATCAAGCATTTTACAGCAGGTTGGAGCAGCCTGTATCTCAGCACAGGAATAAGGTAGGGAAGAATTCTAAGGCTCATTTTGACTGCCTCCAGAAGTTAGATCAGATGGCAAATTGGATTTGGTGCTAGGTCTTTCCCTTTAGGTTTTACCCCAACAATGTTTTCATTAGTTTCGCTCACTCTCGAAATCAAGCATTTTACAGCAGGTTGGAGCAGCCTGTATCTCAGCACAGGAATAAGGTAGGGAAGAATTCTAAGGCTCATTTTGACTGCCTCCAGAAGTTAGATCAGATGGCAAATTGGATTTGGTGCTAGGTCTTTCCCTTTAGGTTTTACCCCAATAATGTTTTCATTAGTTTCGCTCACTCTCGAAATCAAGCATTTTACAGCAGGTTGGAGCAGCCTGTATCTCAGCACAGGAATAAGGTAGGGAAGAATTCTAAGGCTCATTTTGACTGCCTCCAGAAGTTAGATCAGATGGCAAATTGGATTTGGTGCTAGGTCTTTCCCTTTAGGTTTTACCCCAACAATGTTTTCATTAGTTTCGCTCACTCTCGAAATCAAGCATTTTACAGCAGGTTGGAGCAGCCTGTATCTCAGCACAGGAATAAGGTAGGGAAGAATTCTAAGGATCATTTTGACTGCCTCCAGAAGTTAGATCAGATGGCAAATTGGATTTGGTGCTAGGTCTTTCCCTTTAGGTTTTACCCCAACCATGTTTTCATTAGTTTCGCTCACTCTCGAAATCAAGCATTTTACAGCAGGTTGGAGCAGCCTGTATCTCAGCACAGGAATAAGGTAGGGAAGAATTCTAAGGATCATTTTGACTGCCTCCAGAAGTTAGATCAGATGGCAAATTGGATTTGGTGCTAGGTCTTTCCCTTTAGGTTTTACCCCAACAATGTTTTCATTAGTTTCGCTCACTCTCGAAATCAAGCATTTTACAGCAGGTTGGAGCAGCCTGTATCTCAGCACAGGAATAAGGTAGGGAAGAATTCTAAGGATCATTTTGACTGCCTCCAGAAGTTAGATCAGATGGCAAATTGGATTTGGTGCTAGGTCTTTCCCTTTAGGTTTTACCCCAACAATGTTTTCATTAGTTTCGCTCACTCTCGAAATCAAGCATTTTACAGCAGGTTGGAGCAGCCTGTATCTCAGCACAGGAATAAGGTAGGGAAGAATTCTAAGGCTCATTTTGACTGCCTCCAGAAGTTAGATCAGATGGCAAATTGGATTTGGTGCTAGGTCTTTCCCTTTAGGTTTTACCCCAACAATGTTTTCATTAGTTTCGCTCACTCTCGAAATCAAGCATTTTACAGCAGGTTGGAGCAGCCTGTATCTCAGCACAGGAATAAGGTAGGGAAGAATTCTAAGGCTCATTTTGACTGCCTCCAGAAGTTAGATCAGATGGCAAATTGGATTTGGTGCTAGGTCTTTCCCTTTAGCTTTTACCCCAACAATGTTTTCATTAGTTTCGCTCACTCTCGAAATCAAGCATTTTACAGCAGGTTGGAGCAGCCTGTATCTCAGCACAGGAATAAGGTAGGGAAGAATTCTAAGGATCATTTTGACTGCCTCCAGAAGTTAGATCAGATGGCAAATTGGATTTGGTGCTAGGTCTTTCCCTTTAGGTTTTACCCCAACAATGTTTTCATTAGTTTCGCTCACTCTCGAAATCAAGCATTTTACAGCAGGTTGGAGCAGCCTGTATCTCAGCACAGGAATAAGGTAGGGAAGAATTCTAAGGCTCATTTTGACTGCCTCCAGAAGTTAGATCAGATGGCAAATTGGATTTGGTGCTAGGTCTTTCCCTTTAGGTTTTACCCCAACAATGTTTTCATTAGTTTCGCTCACTCTCGAAATCAAGCATTTTACAGCAGGTTGGAGCAGCCTGTATCTCAGCACAGGAATAAGGTAGGGAAGAATTCTAAGGCTCATTTTGACTGCCTCCAGAAGTTAGATCAGATGGCAAATTGGATTTGGTGCTAGGTCTTTCCCTTTAGGTTTTACCCCAACAATGTTTTCATTAGTTTCGCTCACTCTCGAAATCAAGCATTTTACAGCAGGTTGGAGCAGCCTGTATCTCAGCACAGGAATAAGGTAGGGAAGAATTCTAAGGCTCATTTTGACTGCCTCCAGAAGTTAGATCAGATGGCAAATTGGATTTGGTGCTAGGTCTTTCCCTTTAGGTTTTACCCCAACAATGTTTTCATTAGTTTCGCTCACTCTCGAAATCAAGCATTTTACAGCAGGTTGGAGCAGCCTGTATCTCAGCACAGGAATAAGGTAGGGAAGAATTCTAAGGATCATTTTGACTGCCTCCAGAAGTTAGATCAGATGGCAAATTGGATTTGGTGCTAGGTCTTTCCCTTTAGGTTTTACCCCAACAATGTTTTCATTAGTTTCGCTCACTCTCGAAATCAAGCATTTTACAGCAGGTTGGAGCAGCCTGTATCTCAGCACAGGAATAAGGTAGGGAAGAATTCTAAGGCTCATTTTGACTGCCTCCAGAAGTTAGATCAGATGGCAAATTGGATTTGGTGCTAGGTCTTTCCCTTTAGGTTTTACCCCAACAATGTTTTCATTAGTTTCGCTCACTCTCGAAATCAAGCATTTTACAGCAGGTTGGAGCAGCCTGTATCTCAGCACAGGAATAAGGTAGGGAAGAATTCTAAGGCTCATTTTGACTGCCTCCAGAAGTTAGATCAGATGGCAAATTGGATTTGGTGCTAGGTCTTTCCCTTTAGGTTTTACCCCAACAATGTTTTCATTAGTTTCGCTCACTCTTGAAATCAGGCATTTTACAGCAGGTTGGAGCAGCCTGTATCTCAGCACAGGAATAAGGTAGGGAAGAATTCTAAGGCTCATTTTGACTGCCTCCAGAAGTTAGATCAGATGGCAAATTGGATTTGGTGCTAGGTCTTTCCCTTTAGGTTTTACCCCAACAATGTTTTCATTAGTTTCGCTCACTCTCGAAATCAAGCATTTTACAGCAGGTTGGAGCAGCCTGTATCTCAGCACAGGAATAAGGTAGGGAAGAATTCTAAGGCTCATTTTGACTGCCTCCAGAAGTTAGATCAGATGGCAAATTGGATTTGGTGCTAGGTCTTTCCCTTTAGGTTTTACCCCAACAATGTTTTCATTAGTTTCGCTCACTCTCGAAATCAAGCATTTTACAGCAGGTTGGAGCAGCCTGTATCTCAGCACAGGAATAAGGTAGGGAAGAATTCTAAGGCTCATTTTGACTGCCTCCAGAAGTTAGATCAGATGGCAAATTGGATTTGGTGCTAGGTCTTTCCCTTTAGGTTTTACCCCAACAATGTTTTAATTAGTTTCGCTCACTCTTGAAATCAGGCATTTTACAGCAGGTTGGAGCAGCCTGTATCTCAGCACAGGAATAAGGTAGGGAAGAATTCTAAGGCTCATTTTGACTGCCTCCAGAAGTTAGATCAGATGGCAAATTGGATTTGGTGCTAGGTCTTTCCCTTTAGGTTTTACCCCAACAATGTTTTCATTAGTTTCGCTCACTCTCGAAATCAAGCATTTTACAGCAGGTTGGAGCAGCCTGTATCTCAGCACAGGAATAAGGTAGGGAAGAATTCAAATGCTCATTTTGACTGCCTCCAGAAGTTAGATCAGATGGCAAATTGGATTTGGTGCTAGGTCTTTCCCTTTAGGTTTTACCCCAACAATGTTTTCATTAGTTTCGCTCACTCTCGAAATCAAGCATTTTACAGCAGGTTGGAGCAGCCTGTATCTCAGCACAGGAATAAGGTAGGGAAGAATTCTAAGGATCATTTTGACTGCCTCCAGAAGTTAGATCAGATGGCAAATTGGATTTGGTGCTAGGTCTTTCCCTTTAGGTTTTACCCCAACAATGTTTTCATTAGTTTCGCTCACTCTCGAAATCAAGCATTTTACAGCAGGTTGGAGCAGCCTGTATCTCAGCACAGGAATAAGGTAGGGAAGAATTCTAAGGATCATTTTGACTGCCTCCAGAAGTTAGATCAGATGGCAAATTGGATTTGGTGGTAGGTCTTTCCCTTTAGGTTTTACCCCAACAATGTTTTCATTAGTTTCGCTCACTCTCGAAATCAAGCATTTTACAGCAGGTTGGAGCAGCCTGTATCTCAGCACAGGAATAAGGTAGGGAAGAATTCTAAGGATCATTTTGACTGCCTCCAGAAGTTAGATCAGATGGCAAATTGGATTTGGTGCTAGGTCTTTCCCTTTAGGTTTTACCCCAACAATGTTTTCATTAGTTTCGCTCACTCTCGAAATCAAGCATTTTACAGCAGGTTGGAGCAGCCTGTATCTCAGCACAGGAATAAGGTAGGGAAGAATTCTAAGGCTCATTTTGACTGCCTCCAGAAGTTAGATCAGATGGCAAATTGGATTTGGTGCTAGGTCTTTCCCTTTAGGTTTTACCCCAACAATGTTTTCATTAGTTTCGCTCACTCTCGAAATCAAGCATTTTACAGCAGGTTGGAGCAGCCTGTATCTCAGCACAGGAATAAGGTAGGGAAGAATTCTAAGGATCATTTTGACTGCCTCCAGAAGTTAGATCAGATGGCAAATTGGATTTGGTGCTAGGTCTTTCCCTTTAGGTTTTACCCCAACCATGTTTTCATTAGTTTCGCTCACTCTCGAAATCAAGCATTTTACAGCAGGTTGGAGCAGCCTGTATCTCAGCACAGGAATAAGGTAGGGAAGAATTCTAAGGCTCATTTTGACTGCCTCCAGAAGTTAGATCAGATGGCAAATTGGATTTGGTGCTAGGTCTTTCCCTTTAGGTTTTACCCCAACCATGTTTTCATTAGTTTCGCTCACTCTCGAAATCAAGCATTTTACAGCAGGTTGGAGCAGCCTGTATCTCAGCACAGGAATAAGGTAGGGAAGAATTCTAAGGCTCATTTTGACTGCCTCCAGAAGTTAGATCAGATGGCAAATTGGATTTGGTGCTAGGTCTTTCCCTTTAGGTTTTACCCCAACCATGTTTTCATTAGTTTCGCTCACTCTCGAAATCAAGCATTTTACAGCAGGTTGGAGCAGCCTGTATCTCAGCACAGGAATAAGGTAGGGAAGAATTCTAAGGCTCATTTTGACTGCCTCCAGAAGTTAGATCAGATGGCAAATTGGATTTGGTGCTAGGTCTTTCCCTTTAGGTTTTACCCCAACCATGTTTTCATTAGTTTCGCTCACTCTCGAAATCAAGCATTTTACAGCAGGTTGGAGCAGCCTGTATCTCAGCACAGGAATAAGGTAGGGAAGAATTCTAAGGCTCATTTTGACTGCCTCCAGAAGTTAGATCAGATGGCAAATTGGATTTGGTGCTAGGTCTTTCCCTTTAGGTTTTACCCCAACAATGTTTTCATTAGTTTCGCTCACTCTCGAAATCAAGCATTTTACAGCAGGTTGGAGCAGCCTGTATCTCAGCACAGGAATAAGGTAGGGAAGAATTCTAAGGCTCATTTTGACTGCCTCCAGAAGTTAGATCAGATGGCAAATTGGATTTGGTGCTAGGTCTTTCCCTTTAGGTTTTACCCCAACAATGTTTTCATTAGTTTCGCTCACTCTCGAAATCAAGCATTTTACAGCAGGTTGGAGCAGCCTGTATCTCAGCACAGGAATAAGGTAGGGAAGAATTCTAAGGCTCATTTTGACTGCCTCCAGAAGTTAGATCAGATGGCAAATTGGATTTGGTGCTAGGTCTTTCCCTTTAGGTTTTACCCCAACAATGTTTTCATTAGTTTCGCTCACTCTTGAAATCAGGC
Source organism: Melanerpes formicivorus (assembly GCF_026170545.1). Classification (NCBI taxonomy): domain Eukaryota; kingdom Metazoa; phylum Chordata; class Aves; order Piciformes; family Picidae; genus Melanerpes; species Melanerpes formicivorus. The sequence continues at coordinate 17,162 of NW_027144702.1, read as the reverse complement.
ATTTTACAGCAGGTTGGAGCAGCCTGTATCTCAGCACAGGAATAAGGTAGGGAAGAATTCTAAGGATCATTTTGACTGCCTCCAGAAGTTAGATCAGATGGCAAATTGGATTTGGTGCTAGGTCTTTCCCTTTAGGTTTTACCCCAACAATGTTTTCATTAGTTTCGCTCACTCTCGAAATCAAGCATTTTACAGCAGGTTGGAGCAGCCTGTATCTCAGCACAGGAATAAGGTAGGGAAGAATTCTAAGGATCATTTTGACTGCCTCCAGAAGTTAGATCAGATGGCAAATTGGATTTGGTGCTAGGTCTTTCCCTTTAGGTTTTACCCCAACAATGTTTTCATTAGTTTCGCTCACTCTCGAAATCAAGCATTTTACAGCAGGTTGGAGCAGCCTGTATCTCAGCACAGGAATAAGGTAGGGAAGAATTCTAAGGATCATTTTGACTGCCTCCAGAAGTTAGATCAGATGGCAAATTGGATTTGGTGCTAGGTCTTTCCCTTTAGGTTTTACCCCAACAATGTTTTCATTAGTTTCGCTCACTCTCGAAATCAAGCATTTTACAGCAGGTTGGAGCAGCCTGTATCTCAGCACAGGAATAAGGTAGGGAAGAATTCTAAGGATCATTTTGACTGCCTCCAGAAGTTAGATCAGATGGCAAATTGGATTTGGTGCTAGGTCTTTCCCTTTAGGTTTTACCCCAACAATGTTTTCATTAGTTTCGCTCACTCTCGAAATCAAGCATTTTACAGCAGGTTGGAGCAGCCTGTATCTCAGCACAGGAATAAGGTAGGGAAGAATTCTAAGGCTCATTTTGACTGCCTCCAGAAGTTAGATCAGATGGCAAATTGGATTTGGTGCTAGGTCTTTCCCTTTAGGTTTTACCCCAACAATGTTTTCATTAGTTTCGCTCACTCTCGAAATCAAGCATTTTACAGCAGGTTGGAGCAGCCTGTATCTCAGCACAGGAATAAGGTAGGGAAGAATTCTAAGGATCATTTTGACTGCCTCCAGAAGTTAGATCAGATGGCAAATTGGATTTGGTGCTAGGTCTTTCCCTTTAGGTTTTACCCCAACAATGTTTTCATTAGTTTCGCTCACTCTCGAAATCAAGCATTTTACAGCAGGTTGGAGCAGCCTGTATCTCAGCACAGGAATAAGGTAGGGAAGAATTCTAAGGCTCATTTTGACTGCCTCCAGAAGTTAGATCAGATGGCAAATTGGATTTGGTGCTAGGTCTTTCCCTTTAGGTTTTACTCCAACAATGTTTTCATTAGTTTCGCTCACTCTCGAAATCAAGCATTTTACAGCAGGTTGGAGCAGCCTGTATCTCAGCACAGGAATAAGGTAGGGAAGAATTCTAAGGCTCATTTTGACTGCCTCCAGAAGTTAGATCAGATGGCAAATTGGATTTGGTGCTAGGTCTTTCCCTTTAGGTTTTACCCCAACAATGTTTTCATTAGTTTCGCTCACTCTCGAAATCAAGCATTTTACAGCAGGTTGGAGCAGCCTGTATCTCAGCACAGGAATAAGGTAGGGAAGAATTCTAAGGATCATTTTGACTGCCTCCAGAAGTTAGATCAGATGGCAAATTGGATTTGGTGCTAGGTCTTTCCCTTTAGGTTTTACCCCAACAATGTTTTCATTAGTTTCGCTCACTCTCGAAATCAAGCATTTTACAGCAGGTTGGAGCAGCCTGTATCTCAGCACAGGAATAAGGTAGGGAAGAATTCTAAGGATCATTTTGACTGCCTCCAGAAGTTATATCAGATGGCAAATTGGATTTGGTGCTAGGTCTTTCCCTTTAGGTTTTACCCCAACAATGTTTTCATTAGTTTCGCTCACTCTCGAAATCAAGCATTTTACAGCAGGTTGGAGCAGCCTGTATCTCAGCACAGGAATAAGGTAGGGAAGAATTCTAAGGCTCATTTTGACTGCCTCCAGAAGTTAGATCAGATGGCAAATTGGATTTGGTGCTAGGTCTTTCCCTTTAGGTTTTACCCCAACAATGTTTTCATTAGTTTCGCTCACTCTCGAAATCAAGCATTTTACAGCAGGTTGGAGCAGCCTGTATCTCAGCACAGGAATAAGGTAGGGAAGAATTCTAAGGATCATTTTGACTGCCTCCAGAAGTTAGATCAGATGGCAAATTGGAATTGGTGCTAGGTCTTTCCCTTTAGGTTTTACCCCAACAATGTTTTCATTAGTTTCGCTCACTCTCGAAATCAAGCATTTTACAGCAGGTTGGAGCAGCCTGTATCTCAGCACAGGAATAAGGTAGGGAAGAATTCTAAGGATCATTTTGACTGCCTCCAGAAGTTAGATCAGATGGCAAATTGGATTTGGTGCTAGGTCTTTCCCTTTAGGTTTTACCCCAACAATGTTTTCATTAGTTTCGCTCACTCTCGAAATCAAGCATTTTACAGCAGGTTGGAGCAGCCTGTATCTCAGCACAGGAATAAGGTAGGGAAGAATTCTAAGGCTCATTTTGACTGCCTCCAGAAGTTAGATCAGATGGCAAATTGGATTTGGTGCTAGGTCTTTCCCTTTAGGTTTTACCCCAACAATGTTTTCATTAGTTTCGCTCACTCTCGAAATCAAGCATTTTACAGCAGGTTGGAGCAGCCTGTATCTCAGCACAGGAATAAGGTAGGGAAGAATTCTAAGGATCATTTTGACTGCCTCCAGAAGTTAGATCAGATGGCAAATTGGAATTGGTGCTAGGTCTTTCCCTTTAGGTTTTACCCCAACAATGTTTTCATTAGTTTCGCTCACTCTCGAAATCAAGCATTTTACAGCAGGTTGGAGCAGCCTGTATCTCAGCACAGGAATAAGGTAGGGAAGAATTCTAAGGCTCATTTTGACTGCCTCCAGAAGTTAGATCAGATGGCAAATTGGATTTGGTGCTAGGTCTTTCCCTTTAGGTTTTACCCCAACAATGTTTTCATTAGTTTCGCTCACTCTCGAAATCAAGCATTTTACAGCAGGTTGGAGCAGCCTGTATCTCAGCACAGGAATAAGGTAGGGAAGAATTCTAAGGCTCATTTTGACTGCCTCCAGAAGTTAGATCAGATGGCAAATTGGATTTGGTGCTAGGTCTTTCCCTTTAGGTTTTACCCCAACAATGTTTTCATTAGTTTCGCTCACTCTCGAAATCAAGCATTTTACAGCAGGTTGGAGCAGCCTGTATCTCAGCACAGGAATAAGGTAGGGAAGAATTCTAAGGCTCATTTTGACTGCCTCCAGAAGTTAGATCAGATGGCAAATTGGATTTGGTGCTAGGTCTTTCCCTTTAGGTTTTACCCCAACAATGTTTTCATTTGTTTCTCTCACTCTGGAAATCAAGCATTTTACAGCAGGTTGGAGCAGCCTGTATCTCAGCACAGGAATAAGGTAGGGAAGAATTCTAAGGCTCATTTTGACTGCCTCCAGAAGTTAGATCAGATGGCAAATTGGATTTGGTGCTAGGTCTTTCCCTTTAGGTTTTAGCCCAACAATGTTTTCATTAGTTTCGCTCACTCTCAAAATCAAGCATTTTACAGCAGGTTGGAGCAGCCTGTATCTCAGCACAGGAATAAGGTAGGGAAGAATTCTAAGGATCATTTTGACTGCCTCCAGAAGTTAGATCAGATGGCAAATTGGATTTGGTGCTAGGTCTTTCCCTTTAGGTTTTACCCCAACAATGTTTTCATTAGTTTCGCTCACTCTCGAAATCAAGCATTTTACAGCAGGTTGGAGCAGCCTGTATCTCAGCACAGGAATAAGGTAGGGAAGAATTCTAAGGCTCATTTTGACTGCCTCCAGAAGTTAGATCAGATGGCAAATTGGATTTGGTGCTAGGTCTTTCCCTTTAGGTTTTACCCCAACAATGTTTTCATTAGTTTCGCTCACTCTCGAAATCAGGCATTTTACAGCAGGTTGGAGCAGCCTGTATCTCAGCACAGGAATAAGGTAGGGAAGAATTCTAAGGATCATTTTGACTGCCTCCAGAAGTTAGATCAGATGGCAAATTGGATTTGGTGCTAGGTCTTTCCCTTTAGGTTTTACCCCAACAATATTTTCATTAGTTTCGCTCACTCTCGAAATCAAGCATTTTACAGCAGGTTGGAGCAGCCTGTATCTCAGCACAGGAATAAGGTAGGGAAGAATTCTAAGGCTCATTTTGACTGCCTCCAGAAGTTAGATCAGATGGCAAATTGGATTTGGTGCTAGGTCTTTCCCTTTAGGTTTTACCCCAACAATGTTTTCATTAGTTTCGCTCACTCTCGAAATCAAGCATTTTACAGCAGGTTGGAGCAGCCTGTATCTCAGCACAGGAATAAGGTAGGGAAGAATTCTAAGGATCATTTTGACTGCCTCCAGAAGTTAGATCAGATGGCAAATTGGATTTGGTGCTAGGTCTTTCCCTTTAGGTTTTACCCAAACAATGTTTTCATTAGTTTCGCTCACTCTCGAAATCAAGCATTTTACAGCAGGTTGGAGCAGCCTGTATCTCAGCACAGGAATAAGGTAGGGAAGAATTCTAAGGCTCATTTTGACTGCCTCCAGAAGTTAGATCAGATGGCAAATTGGATTTGGTGCTAGGTCTTTCCCTTTAGGTTTTACCCCAACAATGTTTTCATTAGTTTCGCTCACTCTCGAAATCAAGCATTTTACAGCAGGTTGGAGCAGCCTGTATCTCAGCACAGGAATAAGGTAGGGAAGAATTCTAAGGCTCATTTTGACTGCCTCCAGAAGTTAGATCAGATGGCAAATTGGATTTGGTGCTAGGTCTTTCCCTTTAGGTTTTACCCCAACAATGTTTTCATTAGTTTCGCTCACTCTCGAAATCAAGCATTTTACAGCAGGTTGGAGCAGCCTGTATCTCAGCACAGGAATAAGGTAGGGAAGAATTCTAAGGCTCATTTTGACTGCCTCCAGAAGTTAGATCAGATGGCAAATTGGATTTGGTGCTAGGTCTTTCCCTTTAGGTTTTACCCCAACAATGTTTTCATTAGTTTCGCTCACTCTCGAAATCAAGCATTTTACAGCAGGTTGGAGCAGCCTGTATCTCAGCACAGGAATAAGGTAGGGAAGAATTCTAAGGATCATTTTGACTGCCTCCAGAAGTTAGATCAGATGGCAAATTGGATTTGGTGCTAGGTCTTTCCCTTTAGGTTTTACCCCAACAATGTTTTCATTAGTTTCGCTCACTCTCGAAATCAAGCATTTTACAGCAGGTTGGAGCAGCCTGTATCTCAGCACAGGAATAAGGTAGGGAAGAATTCTAAGGCTCATTTTGACTGCCTCCAGAAGTTAGATCAGATGGCAAATTGGATTTGGTGCTAGGTCTTTCCCTTTAGGTTTTACCCCAATAATGTTTTCATTAGTTTCGCTCACTCTCGAAATCAAGCATTTTACAGCAGGTTGGAGCAGCCTGTATCTCAGCACAGGAATAAGGTAGGGAAGAATTCTAAGGCTCATTTTGACTGCCTCCAGAAGTTAGATCAGATGGCAAATTGGATTTGGTGCTAGGTCTTTCCCTTTAGGTTTTACCCCAACAATGTTTTCATTAGTTTCGCTCACTCTCGAAATCAAGCATTTTACAGCAGGTTGGAGCAGCCTGTATCTCAGCACAGGAATAAGGTAGGGAAGAATTCTAAGGATCATTTTGACTGCCTCCAGAAGTTAGATCAGATGGCAAATTGGATTTGGTGCTAGGTCTTTCCCTTTAGGTTTTACCCCAACCATGTTTTCATTAGTTTCGCTCACTCTCGAAATCAAGCATTTTACAGCAGGTTGGAGCAGCCTGTATCTCAGCACAGGAATAAGGTAGGGAAGAATTCTAAGGATCATTTTGACTGCCTCCAGAAGTTAGATCAGATGGCAAATTGGATTTGGTGCTAGGTCTTTCCCTTTAGGTTTTACCCCAACAATGTTTTCATTAGTTTCGCTCACTCTCGAAATCAAGCATTTTACAGCAGGTTGGAGCAGCCTGTATCTCAGCACAGGAATAAGGTAGGGAAGAATTCTAAGGATCATTTTGACTGCCTCCAGAAGTTAGATCAGATGGCAAATTGGATTTGGTGCTAGGTCTTTCCCTTTAGGTTTTACCCCAACAATGTTTTCATTAGTTTCGCTCACTCTCGAAATCAAGCATTTTACAGCAGGTTGGAGCAGCCTGTATCTCAGCACAGGAATAAGGTAGGGAAGAATTCTAAGGCTCATTTTGACTGCCTCCAGAAGTTAGATCAGATGGCAAATTGGATTTGGTGCTAGGTCTTTCCCTTTAGGTTTTACCCCAACAATGTTTTCATTAGTTTCGCTCACTCTCGAAATCAAGCATTTTACAGCAGGTTGGAGCAGCCTGTATCTCAGCACAGGAATAAGGTAGGGAAGAATTCTAAGGCTCATTTTGACTGCCTCCAGAAGTTAGATCAGATGGCAAATTGGATTTGGTGCTAGGTCTTTCCCTTTAGCTTTTACCCCAACAATGTTTTCATTAGTTTCGCTCACTCTCGAAATCAAGCATTTTACAGCAGGTTGGAGCAGCCTGTATCTCAGCACAGGAATAAGGTAGGGAAGAATTCTAAGGATCATTTTGACTGCCTCCAGAAGTTAGATCAGATGGCAAATTGGATTTGGTGCTAGGTCTTTCCCTTTAGGTTTTACCCCAACAATGTTTTCATTAGTTTCGCTCACTCTCGAAATCAAGCATTTTACAGCAGGTTGGAGCAGCCTGTATCTCAGCACAGGAATAAGGTAGGGAAGAATTCTAAGGCTCATTTTGACTGCCTCCAGAAGTTAGATCAGATGGCAAATTGGATTTGGTGCTAGGTCTTTCCCTTTAGGTTTTACCCCAACAATGTTTTCATTAGTTTCGCTCACTCTCGAAATCAAGCATTTTACAGCAGGTTGGAGCAGCCTGTATCTCAGCACAGGAATAAGGTAGGGAAGAATTCTAAGGCTCATTTTGACTGCCTCCAGAAGTTAGATCAGATGGCAAATTGGATTTGGTGCTAGGTCTTTCCCTTTAGGTTTTACCCCAACAATGTTTTCATTAGTTTCGCTCACTCTCGAAATCAAGCATTTTACAGCAGGTTGGAGCAGCCTGTATCTCAGCACAGGAATAAGGTAGGGAAGAATTCTAAGGCTCATTTTGACTGCCTCCAGAAGTTAGATCAGATGGCAAATTGGATTTGGTGCTAGGTCTTTCCCTTTAGGTTTTACCCCAACAATGTTTTCATTAGTTTCGCTCACTCTCGAAATCAAGCATTTTACAGCAGGTTGGAGCAGCCTGTATCTCAGCACAGGAATAAGGTAGGGAAGAATTCTAAGGATCATTTTGACTGCCTCCAGAAGTTAGATCAGATGGCAAATTGGATTTGGTGCTAGGTCTTTCCCTTTAGGTTTTACCCCAACAATGTTTTCATTAGTTTCGCTCACTCTCGAAATCAAGCATTTTACAGCAGGTTGGAGCAGCCTGTATCTCAGCACAGGAATAAGGTAGGGAAGAATTCTAAGGCTCATTTTGACTGCCTCCAGAAGTTAGATCAGATGGCAAATTGGATTTGGTGCTAGGTCTTTCCCTTTAGGTTTTACCCCAACAATGTTTTCATTAGTTTCGCTCACTCTCGAAATCAAGCATTTTACAGCAGGTTGGAGCAGCCTGTATCTCAGCACAGGAATAAGGTAGGGAAGAATTCTAAGGCTCATTTTGACTGCCTCCAGAAGTTAGATCAGATGGCAAATTGGATTTGGTGCTAGGTCTTTCCCTTTAGGTTTTACCCCAACAATGTTTTCATTAGTTTCGCTCACTCTTGAAATCAGGCATTTTACAGCAGGTTGGAGCAGCCTGTATCTCAGCACAGGAATAAGGTAGGGAAGAATTCTAAGGCTCATTTTGACTGCCTCCAGAAGTTAGATCAGATGGCAAATTGGATTTGGTGCTAGGTCTTTCCCTTTAGGTTTTACCCCAACAATGTTTTCATTAGTTTCGCTCACTCTCGAAATCAAGCATTTTACAGCAGGTTGGAGCAGCCTGTATCTCAGCACAGGAATAAGGTAGGGAAGAATTCTAAGGATCATTTTGACTGCCTCCAGAAGTTAGATCAGATGGCAAATTGGATTTGGTGCTAGGTCTTTCCCTTTAGGTTTTACCCCAACAATGTTTTCATTAGTTTCGCTCACTCTCGAAATCAAGCATTTTACAGCAGGTTGGAGCAGCCTGTATCTCAGCACAGGAATAAGGTAGGGAAGAATTCTAAGGCTCATTTTGACTGCCTCCAGAAGTTAGATCAGATGGCAAATTGGATTTGGTGCTAGGTCTTTCCCTTTAGGTTTTACCCCAACAATGTTTTAATTAGTTTCGCTCACTCTTGAAATCAGGCATTTTACAGCAGGTTGGAGCAGCCTGTATCTCAGCACAGGAATAAGGTAGGGAAGAATTCTAAGGCTCATTTTGACTGCCTCCAGAAGTTAGATCAGATGGCAAATTGGATTTGGTGCTAGGTCTTTCCCTTTAGGTTTTACCCCAACAATGTTTTCATTAGTTTCGCTCACTCTCGAAATCAAGCATTTTACAGCAGGTTGGAGCAGCCTGTATCTCAGCACAGGAATAAGGTAGGGAAGAATTCAAATGCTCATTTTGACTGCCTCCAGAAGTTAGATCAGATGGCAAATTGGATTTGGTGCTAGGTCTTTCCCTTTAGGTTTTACCCCAACAATGTTTTCATTAGTTTCGCTCACTCTCGAAATCAAGCATTTTACAGCAGGTTGGAGCAGCCTGTATCTCAGCACAGGAATAAGGTAGGGAAGAATTCTAAGGATCATTTTGACTGCCTCCAGAAGTTAGATCAGATGGCAAATTGGATTTGGTGCTAGGTCTTTCCCTTTAGGTTTTACCCCAACAATGTTTTCATTAGTTTCGCTCACTCTCGAAATCAAGCATTTTACAGCAGGTTGGAGCAGCCTGTATCTCAGCACAGGAATAAGGTAGGGAAGAATTCTAAGGATCATTTTGACTGCCTCCAGAAGTTAGATCAGATGGCAAATTGGATTTGGTGGTAGGTCTTTCCCTTTAGGTTTTACCCCAACAATGTTTTCATTAGTTTCGCTCACTCTCGAAATCAAGCATTTTACAGCAGGTTGGAGCAGCCTGTATCTCAGCACAGGAATAAGGTAGGGAAGAATTCTAAGGATCATTTTGACTGCCTCCAGAAGTTAGATCAGATGGCAAATTGGATTTGGTGCTAGGTCTTTCCCTTTAGGTTTTACCCCAACAATGTTTTCATTAGTTTCGCTCACTCTCGAAATCAAGCATTTTACAGCAGGTTGGAGCAGCCTGTATCTCAGCACAGGAATAAGGTAGGGAAGAATTCTAAGGATCATTTTGACTGCCTCCAGAAGTTAGATCAGATGGCAAATTGGATTTGGTGCTAGGTCTTTCCCTTTAGGTTTTACCCCAACAATGTTTTCATTAGTTTCGCTCACTCTCGAAATCAAGCATTTTACAGCAGGTTGGAGCAGCCTGTATCTCAGCACAGGAATAAGGTAGGGAAGAATTCTAAGGATCATTTTGACTGCCTCCAGAAGTTAGATCAGATGGCAAATTGGATTTGGTGCTAGGTCTTTCCCTTTAGGTTTTACCCCAACCATGTTTTCATTAGTTTCGCTCACTCTCGAAATCAAGCATTTTACAGCAGGTTGGAGCAGCCTGTATCTCAGCACAGGAATAAGGTAGGGAAGAATTCTAAGGCTCATTTTGACTGCCTCCAGAAGTTAGATCAGATGGCAAATTGGATTTGGTGCTAGGTCTTTCCCTTTAGGTTTTACCCCAACCATGTTTTCATTAGTTTCGCTCACTCTCGAAATCAAGCATTTTACAGCAGGTTGGAGCAGCCTGTATCTCAGCACAGGAATAAGGTAGGGAAGAATTCTAAGGCTCATTTTGACTGCCTCCAGAAGTTAGATCAGATGGCAAATTGGATTTGGTGCTAGGTCTTTCCCTTTAGGTTTTACCCCAACCATGTTTTCATTAGTTTCGCTCACTCTCGAAATCAAGCATTTTACAGCAGGTTGGAGCAGCCTGTATCTCAGCACAGGAATAAGGTAGGGAAGAATTCTAAGGCTCATTTTGACTGCCTCCAGAAGTTAGATCAGATGGCAAATTGGATTTGGTGCTAGGTCTTTCCCTTTAGGTTTTACCCCAACCATGTTTTCATTAGTTTCGCTCACTCTCGAAATCAAGCATTTTACAGCAGGTTGGAGCAGCCTGTATCTCAGCACAGGAATAAGGTAGGGAAGAATTCTAAGGCTCATTTTGACTGCCTCCAGAAGTTAGATCAGATGGCAAATTGGATTTGGTGCTAGGTCTTTCCCTTTAGGTTTTACCCCAACAATGTTTTCATTAGTTTCGCTCACTCTCGAAATCAAGCATTTTACAGCAGGTTGGAGCAGCCTGTATCTCAGCACAGGAATAAGGTAGGGAAGAATTCTAAGGCTCATTTTGACTGCCTCCAGAAGTTAGATCAGATGGCAAATTGGATTTGGTGCTAGGTCTTTCCCTTTAGGTTTTACCCCAACAATGTTTTCATTAGTTTCGCTCACTCTCGAAATCAAGCATTTTACAGCAGGTTGGAGCAGCCTGTATCTCAGCACAGGAATAAGGTAGGGAAGAATTCTAAGGCTCATTTTGACTGCCTCCAGAAGTTAGATCAGATGGCAAATTGGATTTGGTGCTAGGTCTTTCCCTTTAGGTTTTACCCCAACAATGTTTTCATTAGTTTCGCTCACTCTTGAAATCAGGCATTTTACAGCAGGTTGGAGCAGCCTGTATCTCAGCACAGGAATAAGGTAGGGAAGAATTCTAAGGATCATTTTGACTGCCTCCAGAAGTTAGATCAGATGGCAAATTGGATTTGGTGCTAGGTCTTTCCCTTTAGGTTTTACCCCAACAATGTTTTCATTAGTTTCGCTCACTCTCGAAATCAAGCATTTTACAGCAGGTTGGAGCAGCCTGTATCTCAGCACAGGAATAAGGTAGGGAAGAATTCTAAGGATCATTTTGACTGCCTCCAGAAGTTAGATCAGATGGCAAATTGGATTTGGTGCTAGGTCTTTCCCTTTAGGTTTTACCCCAACAATGTTTTCATTAGTTTCGCTCACTCTCGAAATCAAGCATTTTACAGCAGGTTGGAGCAGCCTGTATCTCAGCACAGGAATAAGGTAGGGAAGAATTCTAAGGATCATTTTGACTGCCTCCAGAAGTTAGATCAGATGGCAAATTGGATTTGGTGCTAGGTCTTTCCCTTTAGGTTTTACCCCAACAATGTTTTCATTAGTTTCGCTCACTCTCGAAATCAAGCATTTTACAGCAGGTTGGAGCAGCCTGTATCTCAGCACAGGAATAAGGTAGGGAAGAATTCTAAGGATCATTTTGACTGCCTCCAGAAGTTAGATCAGATGGCAAATTGGATTTGGTGCTAGGTCTTTCCCTTTAGGTTTTACCCCAACAATGTTTTCATTAGTTTCGCTCACTCTCGAAATCAAGCATTTTACAGCAGGTTGGAGCAGCCTGTATCTCAGCACAGGAATAAGGTAGGGAAGAATTCTAAGGCTCATTTTGACTGCCTCCAGAAGTTAGATCAGATGGCAAATTGGATTTGGTGCTAGGTCTTTCCCTTTAGGTTTTACCCCAACAATGTTTTCATTAGTTTCGCTCACTCTCGAAATCAAGCATTTTACAGCAGGTTGGAGCAGCCTGTATCTCAGCACAGGAATAAGGTAGGGAAGAATTCTAAGGATCATTTTGACTGCCTCCAGAAGTTAGATCAGATGGCAAATTGGATTTGGTGCTAGGTCTTTCCCTTTAGGTTTTACCCCAACAATGTTTTCATTAGTTTCGCTCACTCTCGAAATCAAGCATTTTACAGCAGGTTGGAGCAGCCTGTATCTCAGCACAGGAATAAGGTAGGGAAGAATTCTAAGGCTCATTTTGACTGCCTCCAGAAGTTAGATCAGATGGCAAATTGGATTTGGTGCTAGGTCTTTCCCTTTAGGTTTTACTCCAACAATGTTTTCATTAGTTTCGCTCACTCTCGAAATCAAGCATTTTACAGCAGGTTGGAGCAGCCTGTATCTCAGCACAGGAATAAGGTAGGGAAGAATTCTAAGGCTCATTTTGACTGCCTCCAGAAGTTAGATCAGATGGCAAATTGGATTTGGTGCTAGGTCTTTCCCTTTAGGTTTTACCCCAACAATGTTTTCATTAGTTTCGCTCACTCTCGAAATCAAGCATTTTACAGCAGGTTGGAGCAGCCTGTATCTCAGCACAGGAATAAGGTAGGGAAGAATTCTAAGGATCATTTTGACTGCCTCCAGAAGTTAGATCAGATGGCAAATTGGATTTGGTGCTAGGTCTTTCCCTTTAGGTTTTACCCCAACAATGTTTTCATTAGTTTCGCTCACTCTCGAAATCAAGCATTTTACAGCAGGTTGGAGCAGCCTGTATCTCAGCACAGGAATAAGGTAGGGAAGAATTCTAAGGATCATTTTGACTGCCTCCAGAAGTTATATCAGATGGCAAATTGGATTTGGTGCTAGGTCTTTCCCTTTAGGTTTTACCCCAACAATGTTTTCATTAGTTTCGCTCACTCTCGAAATCAAGCATTTTACAGCAGGTTGGAGCAGCCTGTATCTCAGCACAGGAATAAGGTAGGGAAGAATTCTAAGGCTCATTTTGACTGCCTCCAGAAGTTAGATCAGATGGCAAATTGGATTTGGTGCTAGGTCTTTCCCTTTAGGTTTTACCCCAACAATGTTTTCATTAGTTTCGCTCACTCTCGAAATCAAGCATTTTACAGCAGGTTGGAGCAGCCTGTATCTCAGCACAGGAATAAGGTAGGGAAGAATTCTAAGGATCATTTTGACTGCCTCCAGAAGTTAGATCAGATGGCAAATTGGAATTGGTGCTAGGTCTTTCCCTTTAGGTTTTACCCCAACAATGTTTTCATTAGTTTCGCTCACTCTCGAAATCAAGCATTTTACAGCAGGTTGGAGCAGCCTGTATCTCAGCACAGGAATAAGGTAGGGAAGAATTCTAAGGCTCATTTTGACTGCCTCCAGAAGTTAGATCAGATGGCAAATTGGATTTGGTGCTAGGTCTTTCCCTTTAGGTTTTACCCCAACAATGTTTTCATTAGTTTCGCTCACTCTCGAAATCAAGCATTTTACAGCAGGTTGGAGCAGCCTGTATCTCAGCACAGGAATAAGGTAGGGAAGAATTCTAAGGCTCATTTTGACTGCCTCCAGAAGTTAGATCAGATGGCAAATTGGATTTGGTGCTAGGTCTTTCCCTTTAGGTTTTACCCCAACAATGTTTTCATTAGTTTCGCTCACTCTCGAAATCAAGCATTTTACAGCAGGTTGGAGCAGCCTGTATCTCAGCACAGGAATAAGGTAGGGAAGAATTCTAAGGATCATTTTGACTGCCTCCAGAAGTTAGATCAGATGGCAAATTGGAATTGGTGCTAGGTCTTTCCCTTTAGGTTTTACCCCAACAATGTTTTCATTAGTTTCGCTCACTCTCGAAATCAAGCATTTTACAGCAGGTTGGAGCAGCCTGTATCTCAGCACAGGAATAAGGTAGGGAAGAATTCTAAGGCTCATTTTGACTGCCTCCAGAAGTTAGATCAGATGGCAAATTGGATTTGGTGCTAGGTCTTTCCCTTTAGGTTTTACCCCAACAATGTTTTCATTAGTTTCGCTCACTCTCGAAATCAAGCATTTTACAGCAGGTTGGAGCAGCCTGTATCTCAGCACAGGAATAAGGTAGGGAAGAATTCTAAGGCTCATTTTGACTGCCTCCAGAAGTTAGATCAGATGGCAAATTGGATTTGGTGCTAGGTCTTTCCCTTTAGGTTTTACCCCAACAATGTTTTCATTAGTTTCGCTCACTCTCGAAATCAAGCATTTTACAGCAGGTTGGAGCAGCCTGTATCTCAGCACAGGAATAAGGTAGGGAAGAATTCTAAGGCTCATTTTGACTGCCTCCAGAAGTTAGATCAGATGGCAAATTGGATTTGGTGCTAGGTCTTTCCCTTTAGGTTTTACCCCAACAATGTTTTCATTTGTTTCTCTCACTCTGGAAATCAAGCATTTTACAGCAGGTTGGAGCAGCCTGTATCTCAGCACAGGAATAAGGTAGGGAAGAATTCTAAGGCTCATTTTGACTGCCTCCAGAAGTTAGATCAGATGGCAAATTGGATTTGGTGCTAGGTCTTTCCCTTTAGGTTTTAGCCCAACAATGTTTTCATTAGTTTCGCTCACTCTCAAAATCAAGCATTTTACAGCAGGTTGGAGCAGCCTGTATCTCAGCACAGGAATAAGGTAGGGAAGAATTCTAAGGATCATTTTGACTGCCTCCAGAAGTTAGATCAGATGGCAAATTGGATTTGGTGCTAGGTCTTTCCCTTTAGGTTTTACCCCAACAATGTTTTCATTAGTTTCGCTCACTCTCGAAATCAAGCATTTTACAGCAGGTTGGAGCAGCCTGTATCTCAGCACAGGAATAAGGTAGGGAAGAATTCTAAGGCTCATTTTGACTGCCTCCAGAAGTTAGATCAGATGGCAAATTGGATTTGGTGCTAGGTCTTTCCCTTTAGGTTTTACCCCAACAATGTTTTCATTAGTTTCGCTCACTCTCGAAATCAGGCATTTTACAGCAGGTTGGAGCAGCCTGTATCTCAGCACAGGAATAAGGTAGGGAAGAATTCTAAGGATCATTTTGACTGCCTCCAGAAGTTAGATCAGATGGCAAATTGGATTTGGTGCTAGGTCTTTCCCTTTAGGTTTTACCCCAACAATATTTTCATTAGTTTCGCTCACTCTCGAAATCAAGCATTTTACAGCAGGTTGGAGCAGCCTGTATCTCAGCACAGGAATAAGGTAGGGAAGAATTCTAAGGATCATTTTGACTGCCTCCAGAAGTTAGATCAGATGGCAAATTGGATTTGGTGCTAGGTCTTTCCCTTTAGGTTTTACCCCAACAATGTTTTCATTAGTTTCGCTCACTCTCGAAATCAAGCATTTTACAGCAGGTTGGAGCAGCCTGTATCTCAGCACAGGAATAAGGTAGGGAAGAATTCTAAGGATCATTTTGACTGCCTCCAGAAGTTAGATCAGATGGCAAATTGGATTTGGTGCTAGGTCTTTCCCTTTAGGTTTTACCCAAACAATGTTTTCATTAGTTTCGCTCACTCTCGAAATCAAGCATTTTACAGCAGGTTGGAGCAGCCTGTATCTCAGCACAGGAATAAGGTAGGGAAGAATTCTAAGGCTCATTTTGACTGCCTCCAGAAGTTAGATCAGATGGCAAATTGGATTTGGTGCTAGGTCTTTCCCTTTAGGTTTTACCCCAACAATGTTTTCATTAGTTTCGCTCACTCTCGAAATCAAGCATTTTACAGCAGGTTGGAGCAGCCTGTATCTCAGCACAGGAATAAGGTAGGGAAGAATTCTAAGGCTCATTTTGACTGCCTCCAGAAGTTAGATCAGATGGCAAATTGGATTTGGTGCTAGGTCTTTCCCTTTAGGTTTTACCCCAACAATGTTTTCATTAGTTTCGCTCACTCTCGAAATCAAGCATTTTACAGCAGGTTGGAGCAGCCTGTATCTCAGCACAGGAATAAGGTAGGGAAGAATTCTAAGGCTCATTTTGACTGCCTCCAGAAGTTAGATCAGATGGCAAATTGGATTTGGTGCTAGGTCTTTCCCTTTAGGTTTTACCCCAACAATGTTTTCATTAGTTTCGCTCACTCTCGAAATCAAGCATTTTACAGCAGGTTGGAGCAGCCTGTATCTCAGCACAGGAATAAGGTAGGGAAGAATTCTAAGGATCATTTTGACTGCCTCCAGAAGTTAGATCAGATGGCAAATTGGATTTGGTGCTAGGTCTTTCCCTTTAGGTTTTACCCCAACAATGTTTTCATTAGTTTCGCTCACTCTCGAAATCAAGCATTTTACAGCAGGTTGGAGCAGCCTGTATCTCAGCACAGGAATAAGGTAGGGAAGAATTCTAAGGCTCATTTTGACTGCCTCCAGAAGTTAGATCAGATGGCAAATTGGATTTGGTGCTAGGTCTTTCCCTTTAGGTTTTACCCCAACAATGTTTTCATCAGTTTCGCTCACTCGCGAAATCAAGCATTTTACAGCAGGTTGGAGCAGCCTGTATCTCAGCACAGGAATAAGGTAGGGAAGAATTCTAAGGATCATTTTGACTGCCTCCAGAAGTTAGATCAGATGGCAAATTGGATTTGGTGCTAGGTCTTTCCCTTTAGGTTTTACCCCAACAATGTTTTCATTAGTTTCGCTCACTCTCGAAATCAAGCATTTTACAGCAGGTTGGAGCAGCCTGTATCTCAGCACAGGAATAAGGTAGGGAAGAATTCTAAGGCTCATTTTGACTGCCTCCAGAAGTTAGATCAGATGGCAAATTGGATTTGGTGCTAGGTCTTTCCCTTTAGGTTTTACCCCAACAATGTTTTCATTAGTTTCGCTCACTCTCGAAATCAAGCATTTTACAGCAGGTTGGAGCAGCCTGTATCTCAGCACAGGAATAAGGTAGGGAAGAATTCTAAGGATCATTTTGACTGCCTCCAGAAGTTAGATCAGATGGCAAATTGGATTTGGTGCTAGGTCTTTCCCTTTAGGTTTTACCCCAACAATGTTTTCATTAGTTTCGCTCACTCTCGAAATCAAGCATTTTACAGCAGGTTGGAGCAGCCTGTATCTCAGCACAGGAATAAGGTAGGGAAGAATTCTAAGGCTCATTTTGACTGCCTCCAGAAGTTAGATCAGATGGCAAATTGGATTTGGTGCTAGGTCTTTCCCTTTAGGTTTTACCCCAACAATGTTTTCATTAGTTTCGCTCACTCTCGAAATCAAGCATTTTACAGCAGGTTGGAGCAGCCTGTATCTCAGCACAGGAATAAGGTAGGGAAGAATTCTAAGGCTCATTTTGACTGCCTCCAGAAGTTAGATCAGATGGCAAATTGGATTTGGTGCTAGGTCTTTCCCTTTAGGTTTTACCCCAACAATGTTTTCATTAGTTTCGCTCACTCTCGAAATCAAGCATTTTACAGCAGGTTGGAGCAGCCTGTATCTCAGCACAGGAATAAGGTAG
>NW_027144701.1:0-33717 GCF_026170545.1 Melanerpes formicivorus | reverse complement strand
GAATTCAAATACTCATTTTGACTGCCTCCAGAAGTTAGATCAGATGGCCAATGGAATTTGGTGCTAGGTCTTTCCCTTTAGGTTTTACCCCAACAATGTTTTCATTAGTTTTGCTCACTCTCGAAATCAAGCATTTTACAGCAGGTTGGAGCAGCCTGTATCTCAGCACAGGAATAAGGTAGGGAAGAATTCTAAGGATCATTTTGACTGCCTCCAGAAGTTAGATCAGATGGCAAATTGGATTTGGTGCTAGGTCTTTCCCTTTAGGTTTTACCCCAACAATGTTTTCATTAGTTTCGCTCACTCTCGAAATCAAGCATTTTACAGCAGGTTGGAGCAGCCTGTATCTCAGCACAGGAATAAGGTAGGGAAGAATTCAAATACTCATTTTGACTGCCTCCAGAAGTTAGATCAGATGGCCAATGCAATTTGGTGCTAGGCCTTTCCCTTTAGGTTTTACCCCAACAATGTTTTCATTAGTTTCGCTCACTCTCGAAATCAAGCATTTTACAGCAGGTTGGAGCAGCCTGTATCTCAGCACAGGAATAAGGTAGGGAAGAATTCTAAGGATCGTTTTGACTGCCTCCAGAAGTTAGATCAGATGGCAAATTGGATTTGGTGCTAGGTCTTTCCCTTTAGGTTTTACCCCAACAATGTTTTCATTAGTTTCGCTCACTCTGGAAATCAAGCATTTTACTGCAGGTTGGAGCAGCCTGTATCTCAGCACAGGAATAAGGTAGGGAAGAATTCTAAGGATCATTTTGACTGCCTCCAGAAGTTAGATCAGATGGCAAATTGGATTTGGTGCTAGGTCTTTCCCTTTAGGTTTTACCCCAACAATGTTTTCATTAGTTTCGCTCACTCTCGAAATCAAGCATTTTACAGCAGGTTGGAGCAGCCTGTATCTCAGCACAGGAATAAGGTAGGGAAGAATTCTAAGGATCATTTTGACTGCCTCCAGAAGTTAGATCAGATGGCAAATTGGATTTGGTGCTAGGTCTTTCCCTTTAGGTTTTACCCCAACAATGTTTTCATTAGTTTCGCTCACTCTCGAAATCAAGCATTTTACAGCAGGTTGGAGCAGCCTGTATCTCAGCACAGGAATAAGGTAGGGAAGAATTCTAAGGATCATTTTGACTGCCTCCAGAAGTTAGATCAGATGGCAAATTGGATTTGGTGCTAGGTCTTTCCCTTTAGGTTTTACCCCAACAATGTTTTCATTAGTTTCGCTCACTCTCGAAATCAAGCATTTTACAGCAGGTTGGAGCAGCCTGTATCTCAGCACAGGAATAAGGTAGGGAAGAATTCTAAGGATCATTTTGACTGCCTCCAGAAGTTAGATCAGATGGCAAATTGGATTTGGTGCTAGGTCTTTCCCTTTAGGTTTTACCCCAACAATGTTTTCATTAGTTTCGCTCACTCTCGAAATCAAGCATTTTACAGCAGGTTGGAGCAGCCTGTATCTCAGCACAGGAATAAGGTAGGGAAGAATTCTAAGGATCATTTTGACTGCCTCCAGAAGTTAGATCAGATGGCAAATTGGATTTGGTGCTAGGTCTTTCCCTTTAGGTTTTACCCCAACAATGTTTTCATTAGTTTCGCTCACTCTCGAAATCAAGCATTTTACAGCAGGTTGGAGCAGCCTGTATCTCAGCACAGGAATAAGGTAGGGAAGAATTCAAATACTCATTTTGACTGCCTCCAGAAGTTAGATCAGATGGCAAATTGGATTTGGTGCTAGGTCTTTCCCTTTACGTTTTACCCCAACAATGTTTTCATTAGTTTCGCTCACTCTCGAAATCAAGCATTTTACAGCAGGTTGGAGCAGCCTGTATCTCAGCACAGGAATAAGGTAGGGAAGAATTCTAAGGATCATTTTGACTGCCTCCAGAAGTTAGATCAGATGGCAAATTGGATTTGGTGCTAGGTCTTTCCCTTTAGGTTTTACCCCAACAATGTTTTCATTAGTTTCGCTCACTCTGGAAATCAAGCATTTTACAGCAGGTTGGAGCAGCCTGTATCTCAGCACAGGAATAAGGTAGGGAAGAATTCTAAGGATCATTTTGACTGCCTCCAGAAGTTAGATCAGATGGCAAATTGGATTTGGTGCTAGGTCTTTCCCTTTAGGTTTTACCCCAACAATGTTTTCATTAGTTTCGCTCACTCTCGAAATCAAGCATTTTACAGCAGGTTGGAGCAGCCTGTATCTCAGCACAGGAATAAGGTAGGGAAGAATTCTAAGGATCATTTTGACTGCCTCCAGAAGTTAGATCAGATGGCAAATTGGATTTGGTGCTAGGTCTTTCCCTTTAGGTTTTACCCCAACAATGTTTTCATTAGTTTCGCTCACTCTCGAAATCAAGCATTTTACAGCAGGTTGGAGCAGCCTGTATCTCAGCACAGGAATAAGGTAGGGAAGAATTCTAAGGATCATTTTGACTGCCTCCAGAAGTTAGATCAGATGGCAAATTGGATTTGGTGCTAGGTCTTTCCCTTTAGGTTTTACCCCAACAATGTTTTCATTAGTTTCGCTCACTCTCGAAATCAAGCATTTTACAGCAGGTTGGAGCAGCCTGTATCTCAGCACAGGAATAAGGTAGGGAAGAATTCTAAGGATCATTTTGACTGCCTCCAGAAGTTAGATCAGATGGCAAATTGGATTTGGTGCTAGGTCTTTCCCTTTAGGTTTTACCCCAACAATGTTTTCATTAGTTTCGCTCACTCTCGAAATCAAGCATTTTACAGCAGGTTGGAGCAGCCTGTATCTCAGCACAGGAATAAGGTAGGGAAGAATTCTAAGGATCATTTTGACTGCCTCCAGAAGTTAGATCAGATGGCAAATTGGATTTGGTGCTAGGTCTTTCCCTTTAGGTTTTACCCCAACAATGTTTTCATTAGTTTCGCTCACTCTCGAAATCAAGCATTTTACAGCAGGTTGGAGCAGCCTGTATCTCAGCACAGGAATAAGGTAGGGAAGAATTCAAATACTCATTTTGACTGCCTCCAGAAGTTAGATCAGATGGCAAATTGGATTTGGTGCTAGGTCTTTCCCTTTAGGTTTTACCCCAACAATGTTTTCATTAGTTTCGCTCACTCTCGAAATCAAGCATTTTACAGCAGGTTGGAGCAGCCTGTATCTCAGCACAGGAATAAGGTAGGGAAGAATTCAAATACTCATTTTGACTGCCTCCAGAAGTTAGATCAGATGGCAAATTGGATTTGGTGCTAGGTCTTTCCCTTTAGGTTTTACCCCAACAATGTTTTCATTAGTTTCGCTCACTCTGGAAATCAAGCATTTTACAGCAGGTTGGAGCAGCCTGTATCTCAGCACAGGAATAAGGTAGGGAAGAATTCAAATACTCATTTTGACTGCCTCCAGAAGTTAGATCAGATGGCAAATTGGATTTGGTGCTAGGTCTTTCCCTTTAGGTTTTACCCCAACAATGTTTTCATTAGTTTCGCTCACTCTGGAAATCAAGCATTTTACAGCAGGTTGGAGCAGCCTGTATCTCAGCACAGGAATAAGGTAGGGAAGAATTCAAATACTCATTTTGACTGCCTCCAGAAGTTAGATCAGATGGCAAATTGGATTTGGTGCTAGGTCTTTCCCTTTAGGTTTTTACCCCAACAATGTTTTCATTAGTTTCGCTCACTCTCGAAATCAAGCATTTTACAGCAGGTTGGAGCAGCCTGTATCTCAGCACAGGAATAAGGTAGGGAAGAATTCTAAGGATCATTTTGACTGCCTCCAGAAGTTAGATCAGATGGCAAATTGGATTTGGTGCTAGGTCTTTCCCTTTAGGTTTTACCCCAACAATGTTTTCATTAGTTTCGCTCACTCTCGAAATCAAGCATTTTACAGCAGGTTGGAGCAGCCTGTATCTCAGCACAGGAATAAGGTAGGGAAGAATTCTAAGGATCATTTTGAGTGCCTCCAGAAGTTAGATCAGATGGCAAATTGGATTTGGTGCTAGGTCTTTCCCTTTAGGTTTTACCCCAACAATGTTTTCATTAGTTTCGCTCACTCTCGAAATCAAGCATTTTACAGCAGGTTGGAGCAGCCTGTATCTCAGCACAGGAATAAGGTAGGGAAGAATTCAAATACTCATTTTGACTGCCTCCAGAAGTTAGATCAGATGGCCAATTGGATTTGGTGCTAGGTCTTTCCCTTTAGGTTTTACCCCAACAATGTTTTCATTAGTTTCGCTCACTCTCGAAATCAAGCATTTTACAGCAGGTTGGAGCAGCCTGTATCTCAGCACAGGAATAAGGTAGGGAAGAATTCAAATACTCATTTTGACTGCCTCCAGAAGTTAGATCAGATGGCAAATTGGATTTGGTGCTAGGTCTTTCCCTTTAGGTTTTACCCCAACAATGTTTTCATTAGTTTCGCTCACTCTGGAAATCAAGCATTTTACAGCAGGTTGGAGCAGCCTGTATCTCAGCACAGGAATAAGGTAGGGAAGAATTCAAATACTCATTTTGACTGCCTCCAGAAGTTAGATCAGATGGCAAATTGGATTTGGTGCTAGGTCTTTCCCTTTAGGTTTTACCCCAACAATGTTTTCATTAGTTTCGCTCACTCTCGAAATCAAGCATTTTACAGCAGGTTGGAGCAGCCTGTATCTCAGCACAGGAATAAGGTAGGGAAGAATTCAAATACTCATTTTGACTGCCTCCAGAAGTTAGATCAGATGGCCAATGCAATTTGGTGCTAGGCCTTTCCCTTTAGGTTTTACCCCAACAATGTTTTCATTAGTTTCGATCACTCTCGAAATCAAGCATTTTACAGCAGGTTGGAGCAGCCTGTATCTCAGCACAGGAATAAGGTAGGGAAGAATTCAAATACTCATTTTGACTGCCTCCAGAAGTTAGATCAGATGGCAAATTGTATTTGGTGCTAGGTCTTTCCCTTTAGGTTTTACCCCAACAATGTTTTCATTAGTTTCGCTCACTCTCGAAATCAAGCATTTTACAGCAGGTTGGAGCAGCCTGTATCTCAGCACAGGAATAAGGTAGGGAAGAATTCAAATACTCATTTTGACTGCCTCCAGAAGTTAGATCAGATGGCCAATGCAATTTGGTGCTAGGCCTTTCCCTTTAGGTTTTACCCCAACAATGTTTTCATTAGTTTCGCTCACTCTCGAAATCAAGCATTTTACAGCAGGTTGGAGCAGCCTGTATCTCAGCACAGGAATAAGGTAGGGAAGAATTCAAATACTCATTTTGACTGCCTCCAGAAGTTAGATCAGATGGCAAATTGTATTTGGTGCTAGGTCTTTCCCTTTAGGTTTTACCCCAACAATGTTTTCATTAGTTTCGCTCACTCTCGAAATCAAGCATTTTACAGCAGGTTGGAGCAGCCTGTATCTCAGCACAGGAATAAGGCAGGGAAGAATTCAAATACTCATTTTGACTGCCTCCAGAAGTTAGATCAGATGGCCAATGCAATTTGGTGCTAGGCCTTTCCCTTTAGGTTTTACCCCAACAATGTTTTCATTAGTTTCGATCACTCTCAAAATCAAGCATTTTACAGCAGGTTGGAGCAGCCTGTATCTCAGCACAGGAATAAGGTAGGGAAGAATTCTAAGGATCATTTTGACTGCCTCCAGAAGTTAGATCAGATGGCAAATTGTATTTGGTGCTAGGTCTTTCCCTTTAGGTTTTACCCCAACAATGTTTTCATTAGTTTCGCTCACTCTCGAAATCAAGCATTTTACAGCAGGTTGGAGGCAGCCTGTATCTCAGCACAGGAATAAGGCAGGGAAGAATTCAAATACTCATTTTGACTGCCTCCAGAAGTTAGATCAGATGGCCAATGCAATTTGGTGCTAGGCCTTTCCCTTTAGGTTTTACCCCAACAATGTTTTCATTAGTTTCGATCACTCTCAAAATCAAGCATTTTACAGCAGGTTGGAGCAGCCTGTATCTCAGCACAGGAATAAGGTAGGGAAGAATTCTAAGGATCATTTTGACTGCCTCCAGAAGTTAGATCAGATGGCAAATTGTATTTGGTGCTAGGTCTTTCCCTTTAGGTTTTACCCCAACAATGTTTTCATTAGTTTCGCTCACTCTCGAAATCAAGCATTTTACAGCAGGTTGGAGCAGCCTGTATCTCAGCACAGGAATAAGGTAGGGAAGAATTCAAATACTCATTTTGACTGCCTCCAGAAGTTAGATCAGATGGCCAATGGAATTTGGTGCTAGGTCTTTCCCTTTAGGTTTTACCCCAACAATGTTTTCATTAGTTTCGCTCACTCTCGAAATCAAGCATTTTACAGCAGGTTGGAGCAGCCTGTATCTCAGCACAGGAATAAGGTAGGGAAGAATTCTAAGGATCATTTTGACTGCCTCCAGAAGTTAGATCAGATGGCCAATGCAATTTGGTGCTAGGCCTTTCCCTTTAGGTTTTACCCCAACAATGTTTTCATTAGTTTCGCTCACTCTCGAAATCAAGCATTTTACAGCAGGTTGGAGCAGCCTGTATCTCAGCACAGGAATAAGGTAGGGAAGAATTCAAATACTCATTTTGACTGCCTCCAGAAGTTAGATCAGATGGCCAATGGAATTTGGTGCAAGGTCTTTCCCTTTAGGTTTTACCCCAACAATGTTTTCATTAGTTTCGCTCACTCTCGAAATCAAGCATTTTACAGCAGGTTGGAGCAGCCTGTATCTCAGCACAGGAATAAGGTAGGGAAGAATTCAAATACTCATTTTGACTGCCTCCAGAAGTTAGATCAGATGGCCAATGCAATTTGGTGCTAGGTCTTTCCCTTTAGGTTTTACCCCAACAATGTTTTCCTTAGTTTCGCTCACTCTCGAAATCAAGCATTTTACAGCAGGTTGGAGCAGCCCTGTATCTCAGCACAGGAATAAGGTAGGGAAGAATTCTAAGGATCATTTTGACTGCCTCCAGAAGTTAGATCAGATGGCCAATGGAATTTGGTGCTAGGTCTTTCCCTTTAGGTTTTACCCCAACAATGTTTTCATTAGTTTCGCTCACTCTCGAAATCAAGCATTTTACAGCAGGTTGGAGCAGCCTGTATCTCAGCACAGGAATAAGGTAGGGAAGAATTCAAATACTCATTTTGACTGCCTCCAGAAGTTAGATCAGATGGCAAATTGTATTTGGTGCTAGGTCTTTCCCTTTAGGTTTTACCCCAACAATGTTTTTCATTAGTTTCGCTCACTCTCGAAATCAAGCATTTTACAGCAGGTTGGAGCAGCCTGTATCTCAGCACAGGAATAAGGTAGGGAAGAATTCAAATACTCATTTTGACTGCCTCCAGAAGTTAGATCAGATGGCCAATGCAATTTGGTGCTAGGCCTTTCCCTTTAGGTTTTACCCCAACAATGTTTTCATTAGTTTCGCTCACTCTCGAAATCAAGCATTTTACAGCAGGTTGGAGCAGCCTGTATCTCAGCACAGGAATAAGGTAGGGAAGAATTCAAATACTCATTTTGACTGCCTCCAGAAGTTAGATCAGATGGCAAATTGTATTTGGTGCTAGGTCCTTTCCCTTTAGGTTTTACCCCAACAATGTTTTCATTAGTTTCGCTCACTCTCGAAATCAAGCATTTTACAGCAGGTTGGAGCAGCCTGTATCTCAGCACAGGAATAAGGTAGGGAAGAATTCAAATACTCATTTTGACTGCCTCCAGAAGTTAGATCAGATGGCCAATGCAATTTGGTGCTAGGCCTTTCCCTTTAGGTTTTACCCCAACAATGTTTTCATTAGTTTCGCTCACTCTCGAAATCAAGCATTTTACAGCAGGTTGGAGCAGCCTGTATCTCAGCACAGGAATAAGGTAGGGAAGAATTCAAATACTCATTTTGACTGCCTCCAGAAGTTAGATCAGATGGCAAATTGTATTTGGTGCTAGGTCTTTCCCTTTAGGTTTTACCCCAACAATGTTTTCATTAGTTTCGCTCACTCTCGAAATCAAGCATTTTTACAGCAGGTTGGAGCAGCCTGTATCTCAGCACAGGAATAAGGCAGGGAAGAATTCAAATACTCATTTTGACTGCCTCCAGAAGTTAGATCAGATGGCCAATGCAATTTGGTGCTAGGCCTTTCCCTTTAGGTTTTACCCCAACAATGTTTTCATTAGTTTCGATCACTCTCAAAATCAAGCATTTTACAGCAGGTTGGAGCAGCCTGTATCTCAGCACAGGAATAAGGTAGGGAAGAATTCTAAGGATCATTTTGACTGCCTCCAGAAGTTAGATCAGATGGCAAATTGTATTTGGTGCTAGGTCTTTCCCTTTAGGTTTTACCCCAACAATGTTTTCATTAGTTTCGCTCACTCTCGAAATCAAGCATTTTACAGCAGGTTGGAGCAGCCTGTATCTCAGCACAGGAATAAGGCAGGGAAGAATTCAAATACTCATTTTGACTGCCTCCAGAAGTTAGATCAGATGGCCAATGCAATTTGGTGCTAGGCCTTTCCCTTTAGGTTTTACCCCAACAATGTTTTCATTAGTTTCGATCACTCTCAAAATCAAGCATTTTACAGCAGGTTGGAGCAGCCTGTATCTCAGCACAGGAATAAGGTAGGGAAGAATTCTAAGGATCATTTTGACTGCCTCCAGAAGTTAGATCAGATGGCAAATTGTATTTGGTGCTAGGTCTTTCCCTTTAGGTTTTACCCCAACAATGTTTTCATTAGTTTCGCTCACTCTCGAAATCAAGCATTTTACAGCAGGTTGGAGCAGCCTGTATCTCAGCACAGGATTAAGGTAGGGAAGAATTCAAATACTCATTTTGACTGCCTCCAGAAGTTAGATCAGATGGCCAATGCAATTTGGTGCTAGGCCTTTCCCTTTAGGTTTTACCCCAACAATGTTTTCATTAGTTTCGCTCACTCTCGAAATCAAGCATTTTACAGCAGGTTGGAGCAGCCTGTATCTCAGCACAGGAATAAGGTAGGGAAGAATTCTAAGGATCATTTTGACTGCCTCCAGAAGTTAGATCAGATGGCCAATGGAATTTGGTGCTAGGTCTTTCCCTTTAGGTTTTACCCCAACAATGTTTTCATTAGTTTCGCTCACTCTCGAAATCAAGCATTTTACAGCAGGTTGGAGCAGCCTGTATCTCAGCACAGGAATAAGGTAGGGAAGAATTCAAATACTCATTTTGACTGCCTCCAGAAGTTAGATCAGATGGCAAATTGTATTTGGTGCTAGGTCTTTCCCTTTAGGTTTTACCCCAACAATGTTTTCATTAGTTTCGCTCACTCTCGAAATCAAGCATTTTACAGCAGGTTGGAGCACCCTGTATCTCAGCACAGGAATAAGGTAGGGAAGAATTCAAATACTCATTTTGACTGCCTCCAGAAGTTAGATCAGATGGCCAATGCAATTTGGTGCTAGGCCTTTCCCTTTAGGTTTTACCCCAACAATGTTTTCATTAGTTTCGCTCACTCTCGAAATCAAGCATTTTACAGCAGGTTGGAGCAGCCTGTATCTCAGCACAGGAATAAGGTAGGGAAGAATTCAAATACTCATTTTGACTGCCTCCAGAAGTTAGATCAGATGGCCAATGCAATTTGGTGCTAGGCCTTTCCCTTTAGGTTTTACTCCAACAATGTTTTCATTAGTTTCGATCACTCTCGAAATCAAGCATTTTACAGCAGGTTGGAGCAGCCTGTATCTCAGCACAGGAATAAGGTAGGGAAGAATTCAAATACTCATTTTGACTGCCTCCAGAAGTTAGATCAGATGGCCAATGCAATTTGGTGCTAGGCCTTTCCCTTTAGGTTTTACCCCAACAATGTTTTCTTTAGTTTCGCTCACTCTCGAAATCAAGCATTTTACAGCAGGTTGGAGCAGCCTGTATCTCAGCACAGGAATAAGATAGGGAAGAATTCTAAGGATCATTTTGACTGCCTCCAGAAGTTAGATCAGATGGCAAATTGTATTTGGTGCTAGGTCTTTCCCTTTAGGTTTTACCCCAACAATGTTTTCATTAGTTTCGCTCACTCTCGAAATCAAGCATTTTACAGCAGGTTGGAGCAGCCTGTATCTCAGCACAGGAATAAGGTAGGGAAGAATTCTAAGGATCATTTTGACTGCCTCCAGAAGTTAGATCAGATGGCAAATTGTATTTGGTGCTAGGTCTTTCCCTTTAGGTTTTACCCCAACAATGTTTTCATTAGTTTCGCTCACTCTCGAAATCAAGCATTTTACAGCAGGTTGGAGCAGCCTGTATCTCAGCACAGGAATAAGGTAGGGAAGAATTCTAAGGATCATTTTGACTGCCTCCAGAAGTTAGATCAGATGGCAAATTGTATTTGGTGCTAGGTCTTTCCCTTTAGGTTTTACCCCAACAATGTTTTCATTAGTTTCGCTCACTCTCGAAATCAAGCATTTTACAGCAGGTTGGAGCAGCCTGTATCTCAGCACAGGAATAAGGTAGGGAAGAATTCAAATACTCATTTTGACTGCCTCCAGAAGTTAGATCAGATGGCAAATTGTTTTAGGTGCTAGGCCTTTCCCTTTAGGTTTTACCCCAACAATGTTTTCATTAGTTTCGCTCACTCTCGAAATCAAGCATTTTACAGCAGGTTGGAGCAGCCTGTATCTCAGCACAGGAATAAGGTAGGGAAGAATTCAAATACTCATTTTGACTGCCTCCAGAAGTTAGATCAGATGGCAAATTGTATTTGGTGCTAGGTCTTTCCCTTTAGGTTTTACCCCAACAATGTTTTCATTAGTTTCGCTCACTCTCGAAATCAAGCATTTTACAGCAGGTTGGAGCAGCCTGTATCTCAGCACAGGAATAAGGTAGGGAAGAATTCTAAGGATCATTTTGACTGCCTCCAGAAGTTAGATCAGATGGCAAATTGTATTTGGTGCTAGGTCTTTCCCTTTAGGTTTTACCCCAACAATGTTTTCCTTAGTTTCGATCACTCTCGAAATCAAGCATTTTACAGCAGGTTGGAGCAGCCTGTATCTCAGCACAGGAATAAGGTAGGGAAGAATTCTAAGGATCATTTTGACTGCCTCCCGAAGTTAGATCAGATGGCCAACGCAATTTGGTGCTAGACCTTTCCCTTTAGGTTTTACCCCAACAATGTTTTCATTAGTTTCGCTCACTCTCGAAATCAAGCATTTTACAGCAGGTTGGAGCAGCCTGTATCTCAGCACAGGAATAAGGTAGGGAAGAATTCTAAGGATCATTTTGACTGCCTCCAGAAGTTAGATCAGATGGCCAATGGAATTTGGTGCTAGGTCTTTCCCTTTAGGTTTTACCCCAACAATGTTTTCATTAGTTTCGCTCACTCTCGAAATCAAGCATTTTACAGCAGGTTGGAGCAGCCTGTATCTCAGCACAGGAATAAGGTAGGGAAGAATTCTAAGGATCATTTTGACTGCCTCCAGAAGTTAGATCAGATGGCAAATTGTATTTGGTGCTAGGTCATTCCCTTTAGGTTTTACCCCAACAAAGTTTTCCTTAGTTTCGATCACTCTCGAAATCAAGCATTTTACAGCAGGTTGGAGCAGCCTGTATCTCAGCACAGGAATAAGGTAGGGAAGAATTCTAAGGATCATTTTGACTGCCTCCCGAAGTTAGATCAGATGGCAAATTGTATTTGGTGCTAGGTCTTTCCCTTTAGGTTTTACCCCAACAATGTTTTCCTTAGTTTCGCTCACTCTCGAAATCAAGCATTTTACAGCAGGTTGGAGCAGCCTGTATCTCAGCACAGGAATAAGGTAGGGAAGAATTCTAAGGATCATTTTGACTGCCTCCAGAAGTTAGATCAGATGGCAAATTGTATTTGGTGCTAGGTCTTTCCCTTTAGGTTTTACCCCAACAATGATTTCATTAGTTTCGCTCACTCTCGAAATCAAGCATTTTGCAGCAGCATGGAGCAGCCTGTATCTCAACACAGGAATAAGGTAGGGAAGAATTCTAAGGATCATTTTGACTGCCTCCAGATGTTAGATCAGATGGCAAATTGTATTTGGTGCTAGATCTTTCCCTTTAGGTTTTACCCCAACAATGTTTTCCTTAGTTTCGCTCACTCTCGAAATCAAGCATTTTACAGCAGGTTGGAGCAGCCTGTATCTCAGCACAGGAATAAGGTAGGGAAGAATTCAAATACTCATTTTGACTGCCTCCAGAAGTTAGATCAGATGGCCAATGCAATTTGGTGCTAGGCCTTTCCCTTTAGGTTTTACCCCAACAATGTTTTCATTAGTTTCGCTCACTCTCAAAATCAAGCATTTTACAGCAGGTTGGAGCAGCCTGTATCTCAGCACAGGATTAAGGTAGGGAAGAATTCAAATACTCATTTTGACTGCCTCCAGAAGTTAGATCAGATGGCAAATTGTATTTGGTGCTAGGTCTTTCCCTTTAGGTTTTACCCCAACAATGTTTTCATTAGTTTCGCTCACTCTCGAAATCAAGCATTTTACAGCAGGTTGGAGCAGCCTGTATCTCAGCACAGGAATAAGGTAGGGAAGAATTCTAAGGATCATTTTGACTGCCTCCAGAAGTTAGATCAGATGGCCAATGGAATTTGGTGCTAGGTCTTTCCCTTTAGGTTTTACCCCAACAATGTTTTCATTAGTTTCGCTCACTCTCGAAATCAAGCATTTTACAGCAGGTTGGAGCAGCCTGTATCTCAGCACAGGAATAAGGTAGGGAAGAATTCAAATACTCATTTTGACTGCCTCCAGAAGTTAGATCAGATGGCAAATTGTTTTTGGTGCTAGGTCTTTCCCTTTAGGTTTTACCCCAACAATGTTTTCATTAGTTTCGCTCACTCTCGAAATCAAGCATTTTACAGCAGGTTGGAGCAGCCTGTATCTCAGCACAGGAATAAGGTAGGGAAGAATTCAAATACTCATTTTGACTGCCTCCAGAAGTTAGATCAGATGGCAAATTGTATTTGGTGCTAGGTCTTTCCCTTTAGGTTTTACCCCAACAATGTTTTCATTAGTTTCGCTCACTCTCGAAATCAAGCATTTTACAGCAGGTTGGAGCAGCCTGTATCTCAGCACAGGAATAAGGTAGGGAAGAATTCTAAGGATCATTTTGACTGCCTCCAGAAGTTAGATCAGATGGCAAATTGTATTTGGTGCTAGGTCTTTCCCTTTAGGTTTTACCCCAACAATGTTTTCCTTAGTTTCGATCACTCTCGAAATCAAGCATTTTACAGCAGGTTGGAGCAGCCTGTATCTCAGCACAGGAATAAGGTAGGGAAGAATTCTAAGGATCATTTTGACTGCCTCCCGAAGTTAGATCAGATGGCAAATTGTATTTGGTGCTAGGTCTTTCCCTTTAGGTTTTACCCCAACAATGTTTTCATTAGTTTCGCTCACTCTCGAAATCAAGCATTTTACAGCAGGTTGGAGCAGCCTGTATCTCAGCACAGGAATAAGGTAGGGAAGAATTCTAAGGATCATTTTGACTGCCTCCAGAAGTTAGATCAGATGGCAAATTGTATTTGGTGCTAGGTCTTTCCCTTTAGGTTTTACCCCAACAATGATTTCATTAGTTTCGCTCACTCTCGAAATCAAGCATTTTACAGCAGCATGGAGCAGCCTGTATCTCAACACAGGAATAAGGTAGGGAAGAATTCTAAGGATCATTTTGACTGCCTCCAGAAGTTAGATCAGATGGCAAATTGTATTTGGTGCTAGATCTTTCCCTTTAGGTTTTACCCCAACAATGTTTTCCTTAGTTTCGCTCACTCTCGAAATCAAGCATTTTACAGCAGGTTGGAGCAGCCTGTATCTCAGCACAGGATTAAGGTAGGGAAGAATTCAAATACTCATTTTGACTGCCTCCAGAAGTTAGATCAGATGGCAAATTGTATTTGGTGCTAGGTCTTTCCCTTTAGGTTTTACCCCAACAATGTTTTCATTAGTTTCGCTCACTCTCGAAATCAAGCATTTTACAGCAGGTTGGAGCAGCCTGTATCTCAGCACAGGAATAAGGTAGGGAAGAATTCTAAGGATCATTTTGACTGCCTCCAGAAGTTAGATCAGATGGCCAATGGAATTTGGTGCTAGGTCTTTCCCTTTAGGTTTTACCCCAACAATGTTTTCATTAGTTTCGCTCACTCTCGAAATCAAGCATTTTACAGCAGGTTGGAGCAGCCTGTATCTCAGCACAGGAATAAGGTAGGGAAGAATTCAAATACTCATTTTGACTGCCTCCAGAAGTTAGATCAGATGGCAAATTGAATTTGGTGCTAGGTCTTTCCCTTTAGGTTTTACCCCAACAATGTTTTCATTAGTTTCGCTCACTCTCGAAATCAAGCATTTTACAGCAGGTTGGAGCAGCCTGTATCTCAGCACAGGAATAAGGTAGGGAAGAATTCTAAGGATCATTTTGACTGCCTCCAGAAGTTAGATCAGATGGCAAATTGTATTTGGTGCTAGGTCTTTCCCTTTAGGTTTTACCCCAACAATGTTTTCATTAGTTTCGCTCACTCTCGAAATCAAGCATTTTACAGCAGGTTGGAGCAGCCTGTATCTCAGCACAGGAATAAGGTAGGGAAGAATTCTAAGGATCATTTTGACTGCCTCCAGAAGTTAGATCAGATGGCCAATGCAATTTGGTGCTAGGTCTTTCCCTTTAGGTTTTACCCCAACAATGTTTTCATTAGTTTCGCTCACTCTCGAAATCAAGCATTTTACAGCAGGTTGGAGCACCCTGTATCTCAGCACAGGAATAAGGTAGGGAAGAATTCAAATACTCATTTTGACTGCCTCCAGAAGTTAGATCAGATGGCCAATGCAATTTGGTGCTAGGTCTTTCCCTTTAGGTTTTACCCCAACAATGTTTTCATTAGTTTCGCTCAATCTCGAAATCAAGTATTTTACAGCAGCTTGGAGCAGCCTGTATCTCAGCACAGGAATAAGGTAGGGAAGAATTCAAATACTCATTTTGCCTGCCTCCAGAAGTTAGATCAGATGGCAAATTGTATTTGGTGCTAGGTCTTTCCCTTTAGGTTTTACCCCAACAATGTTTTCATTAGTTTCGCTCACTCTCGAAATCAAGCATTTTACAGCAGGTTGGAGCAGCCTGTATCTCAGCACAGGAATAAGGTAGGGAAGAATTCTAAGGATCATTTTGACTGCCTCCAGAAGTTAGATCAGATGGCCAATGGAATTTGGTGCTAGGTCTTTCCCTTTAGGTTTTACCCCAACAATGTTTTCATTAGTTTCGCTCACTCTCGAAATCAAGCATTTTACAGCAGCTTGGAGCAGCCTGTATCTCAGCACAGGAATAAGGTCGGGAAGAATTCTAAGGATCATTTTGACTGCCTCCCGAAGTTAGATCAGATGGCAAATTGTATTTGGTGCTAGGTCTTTCCCTTTAGGTTTTACCCCAACAATGTTTTCATTAGTTTCGCTCACTCTCGAAATCAAGCATTTTACAGCAGGTTGGAGCAGCCTGTATCTCAGCACAGGAATAAGGTAGGGAAGAATTCAAATACTCATTTTGACTGCCTCCAGAAGTTAGATCAGATGGCAAATTGTATTTGGTGCTAGGTCTTTCCCTTTAGGTTTTACCCCAACAATGTTTTCATTAGTTTCGCTCACTCTCGAAATCAAGCATTTTACAGCAGGTTGGAGCAGCCTGTATCTCAGCACAGGAATAAGGTAGGGAAGAATTCTAAGGATCATTTTGACTGCCTCCAGAAGTTAGATCAGATGGCCAATGGAATTTGGTGCTAGGTCTTTCCCTTTAGGTTTTACCCCAACAATGTTTTCATTAGTTTCGCTCACTCTCGAAATCAAGCATTTTACAGCAGCTTGGAGCAGCCTGTATCTCAGCACAGGAATAAGGTAGGGAAGAATTCAAATACTCATTTTGACTGCCTCCAGAAGTTAGATCAGATGGCAAATTGTATTTGGTGCTAGGTCTTTCCCTTTAGGTTTTACCCCAACAATGTTTTCATTAGTTTTGCTCACTCTCGAAATCAAGCATTTTACAGCAGGTTGGAGCAGCCTGTATCTCAGCACAGGAATAAGGTAGGGAAGAATTCAAATACTCATTTTGACTGCCTCCAGAAGTTAGATCAGATGGCAAATTGTATTTGGTGCTAGGTCTTTCCCTTTAGGTTTTACCCCAACAATGTTTTCATTAGTTTCGCTCACTCTCGAAATCAAGCATTTTACAGCAGGTTGGAGCAGCCTGTATCTCAGCACAGGAATAAGGTAGGGAAGAATTCTAAGGATCATTTTGACTGCCTCCAGAAGTTAGATCAGATGGCCAATGGAATTTGGTGCTAGGTCTTTCCCTTTAGGTTTTACCCCAACAATGTTTTCATTAGTTTCGCTCACTCTCGAAATCAAGCATTTTACAGCAGGTTGGAGCAGCCTGTATCTCAGCACAGGAATAAGGTAGGGAAGAATTCAAATACTCATTTTGACTGCCTCCAGAAGTTAGATCAGATGGCAAATTGTTTTTGGTGCTAGGTCTTTCCCTTTAGGTTTTACCCCAACAATGTTTTCATTAGTTTCGCTCACTCTCAAAATCAAGCATTTTACAGCAGGTTGGAGCAGCCTGTATCTCAGCACAGGATTAAGGTAGGGAAGAATTCAAATACTCATTTTGACTGCCTCCAGAAGTTAGATCAGATGGCAAATTGTATTTGGTGCTAGGTCTTTCCCTTTAGGTTTTACCCCAACAATGTTTTCATTAGTTTCGCTCACTCTCGAAATCAAGCATTTTACAGCAGGTTGGAGCAGCCTGTATCTCAGCACAGGAATAAGGTAGGGAAGAATTCAAATACTCATTTTGACTGCCTCCAGAAGTTAGATCAGATGGCAAATTGTTTTTGGTGCTAGGTCTTTCCCTTTAGGTTTTACCCCAACAATGTTTTCATTAGTTTCGCTCACTCTCGAAATCAAGCATTTTACAGCAGGTTGGAGCAGCCTGTATCTCAGCACAGGAATAAGGTAGGGAAGAATTCAAATACTCATTTTGACTGCCTCCAGAAGTTAGATCAGATGGCAAATTGTATTTGGTGCTAGGTCTTTCCCTTTAGGTTTTACCCCAACAATGTTTTCATTAGTTTCGCTCACTCTCGAAATCAAGCATTTTACAGCAGGTTGGAGCAGCCTGTATCTCAGCACAGGAATAAGGTAGGGAAGAATTCTAAGGATCATTTTGACTGCCTCCAGAAGTTAGATCAGATGGCAAATTGTATTTGGTGCTAGGTCTTTCCCTTTAGGTTTTACCCCAACAATGTTTT
The DNA here is from genome assembly GCF_026170545.1 of Melanerpes formicivorus. Taxonomy (NCBI): domain Eukaryota; kingdom Metazoa; phylum Chordata; class Aves; order Piciformes; family Picidae; genus Melanerpes; species Melanerpes formicivorus. Next base: position 16,497 of record NW_027144701.1, on the reverse strand, counting down.
CCTTAGTTTCGATCACTCTCGAAATCAAGCATTTTACAGCAGGTTGGAGCAGCCTGTATCTCAGCACAGGAATAAGGTAGGGAAGAATTCTAAGGATCATTTTGACTGCCTCCCGAAGTTAGATCAGATGGCAAATTGTATTTGGTGCTAGGTCTTTCCCTTTAGGTTTTACCCCAACAATGTTTTCCTTAGTTTCGCTCACTCTCGAAATCAAGCATTTTACAGCAGGTTGGAGCAGCCTGTATCTCAGCACAGGAATAAGGTAGGGAAGAATTCTAAGGATCATTTTGACTGCCTCCAGAAGTTAGATCAGATGGCAAATTGTATTTGGTGCTAGGTCTTTCCCTTTAGGTTTTACCCCAACAATGATTTCATTAGTTTCGCTCACTCTCGAAATCAAGCATTTTACAGCAGCATGGAGCAGCCTGTATCTCAACACAGGAATAAGGTAGGGAAGAATTCTAAGGATCATTTTGACTGCCTCCAGAAGTTAGATCAGATGGCAAATTGTATTTGGTGCTAGATCTTTCCCTTTAGGTTTTACCCCAACAATGTTTTCCTTAGTTTCGCTCACTCTCGAAATCAAGCATTTTACAGCAGGTTGGAGCAGCCTGTATCTCAGCACAGGATTAAGGTAGGGAAGAATTCAAATACTCATTTTGACTGCCTCCAGAAGTTAGATCAGATGGCAAATTGTATTTGGTGCTAGGTCTTTCCCTTTAGGTTTTACCCCAACAATGTTTTCATTAGTTTCGCTCACTCTCGAAATCAAGCATTTTACAGCAGGTTGGAGCAGCCTGTATCTCAGCACAGGAATAAGGTAGGGAAGAATTCTAAGGATCATTTTGACTGCCTCCAGAAGTTAGATCAGATGGCCAATGGAATTTGGTGCTAGGTCTTTCCCTTTAGGTTTTACCCCAACAATGTTTTCATTAGTTTCGCTCACTCTCGAAATCAAGCATTTTACAGCAGGTTGGAGCAGCCTGTATCTCAGCACAGGAATAAGGTAGGGAAGAATTCAAATACTCATTTTGACTGCCTCCAGAAGTTAGATCAGATGGCAAATTGAATTTGGTGCTAGGTCTTTCCCTTTAGGTTTTACCCCAACAATGTTTTCATTAGTTTCGCTCACTCTCGAAATCAAGCATTTTACAGCAGGTTGGAGCAGCCTGTATCTCAGCACAGGAATAAGGTAGGGAAGAATTCTAAGGATCATTTTGACTGCCTCCAGAAGTTAGATCAGATGGCAAATTGTATTTGGTGCTAGGTCTTTCCCTTTAGGTTTTACCCCAACAATGTTTTCATTAGTTTCGCTCACTCTCGAAATCAAGCATTTTACAGCAGGTTGGAGCAGCCTGTATCTCAGCACAGGAATAAGGTAGGGAAGAATTCTAAGGATCATTTTGACTGCCTCCAGAAGTTAGATCAGATGGCCAATGCAATTTGGTGCTAGGTCTTTCCCTTTAGGTTTTACCCCAACAATGTTTTCATTAGTTTCGCTCACTCTCGAAATCAAGCATTTTACAGCAGGTTGGAGCACCCTGTATCTCAGCACAGGAATAAGGTAGGGAAGAATTCAAATACTCATTTTGACTGCCTCCAGAAGTTAGATCAGATGGCCAATGCAATTTGGTGCTAGGTCTTTCCCTTTAGGTTTTACCCCAACAATGTTTTCATTAGTTTCGCTCAATCTCGAAATCAAGTATTTTACAGCAGCTTGGAGCAGCCTGTATCTCAGCACAGGAATAAGGTAGGGAAGAATTCAAATACTCATTTTGCCTGCCTCCAGAAGTTAGATCAGATGGCAAACTGTATTTGGTGCTAGGTCTTTCCCTTTAGGTTTTACCCCAACAATGTTTTCATTAGTTTCGCTCACTCTCGAAATCAAGCATTTTACAGCAGGTTGGAGCAGCCTGTATCTCAGCACAGGAATAAGGTAGGGAAGAATTCTAAGGATCATTTTGACTGCCTCCAGAAGTTAGATCAGATGGCCAATGGAATTTGGTGCTAGGTCTTTCCCTTTAGGTTTTACCCCAACAATGTTTTCATTAGTTTCGCTCACTCTCGAAATCAAGCATTTTACAGCAGCTTGGAGCAGCCTGTATCTCAGCACAGGAATAAGGTAGGGAAGAATTCAAATACTCATTTTGACTGCCTCCAGAAGTTAGATCACATGGCAAATTGTATTTGGTGCTAGGTCTTTCCCTTTAGGTTTTACCCCAACAATGTTTTCATTAGTTTTGCTCACTCTCGAAATCAAGCATTTTACAGCAGGTTGGAGCAGCCTGTATCTCAGCACAGGAATAAGGTAGGGAAGAATTCAAATACTCATTTTGACTGCCTCCAGAAGTTAGATCAGATGGCAAATTGTATTTGGTGCTAGGTCTTTCCCTTTAGGTTTTACCCCAACAATGTTTTCATTAGTTTCGCTCACTCTCGAAATCAAGCATTTTACAGCAGGTTGGAGCAGCCTGTATCTCAGCACAGGAATAAGGTAGGGAAGAATTCTAAGGATCATTTTGACTGCCTCCAGAAGTTAGATCAGATGGCCAATGCAATTTGGTGCTAGGTCTTTCCCTTTAGGTTTTACCCCAACAATGTTTTCATTAGTTTCGCTCACTCTCGAAATCAAGCATTTTACAGCAGGTTGGAGCAGCCTGTATCTCAGCACAGGAATAAGGTAGGGAAGAATTCAAATACTCATTTTGACTGCCTCCAGAAGTTAGATCAGATGGCCAATGCAATTTGGTGCTAGGCCTTTCCCTTTAGGTTTTACCCCAACAATGTTTTCATTAGTTTCGCTCACTCTCGAAATCAAGCATTTTACAGCAGGTTGGAGCAGCCTGTATCTCAGCACAGGATTAAGGTAGGGAAGAATTCTAAGGATCATTTTGACTGCCTCCAGAAGTTAGATCAGATGGCCAATGGAATTTGGGGCTAGGTCTTTCCCTTTAGGTTTTACCCCAACAATGTTTTCATTATTTTCAATCACTCTCGAAATCAAGCATTTTACAGCAGATTGGAGCAGCCTGTATCTCAGCACAGGAATAAGGTAGGGAAGAATTCTAAGGATCATTTTGACTGCCTCCAGAAGTTCGATCAGATGGCAAATTGTATTTGGTGCTAGGTCTTTCCCTTTAGGTTTTACCCCAACAATGTTTTCATTAGTTTCGCTCACTCTCGAAATCAAGCATTTTACAGCAGGTTGGAGCAGCCTGTATCTCAGCACAGGAATAAGGTAGGGAAGAATTCAAATACTCATTTTGACTGCCTCCAGAAGTTAGATCAGATGGCCAATGGAATTTGGTGCTAGGTCTTTCCCTTTAGGTTTTACCCCAACAATGTTTTCATTAGTTTCGCTCACTCTCGAAATCAAGCATTTTACAGCAGGTTGGAGCAGCCTGTATCTCAGCACAGGAATAAGGTAGGGAAGAATTCAAATACTCATTTTGACTGCCTCCAGAAGTTAGATCAGATGGCCAATGCAATTTGGTGCTAGGTCTTTCCCTTTAGGTTTTACCCCAACAATGTTTTCATTAGTTTCGATCACTCTCGAAATCAAGCATTTTACAGCAGATTGGAGCAGCCTGTATCTCAGCACAGGAATAAGGTAGGGAAGAATTCTAAGGATCATTTTGACTGCCTCCAGAAGTTAGATCAGATGGCCAATGGAATTTGGTCCTAGGTCTTTCCCTTTAGGTTTTACCCCAACAATGTTTTCATTAGTTTCGCTCACTCTCGAAATCAAGCATTTTACAGCAGGTTGGAGCAGCCTGTATCTCAGCACAGGAATAAGGTAGGGAAGAATTCAAATACTCATTTTGACTGCCTCCAGAAGTTAGATCAGATGGCAAATTGTATTTGGTGCTAGGTCTTTCCCTTTAGGTTTTACCCCAACAATGTTTTCATTAGTTTCGCTCACTCTCGAAATCAAGCATTTTACAGCAGGTTGGAGCAGCCTGTATCTCAGCACAGGAATAAGGTAGGGAAGAATTCTAAGGATCATTTTGACTGCCTCCAGAAGTTAGATCAGATGGCCAATGGAATTTGGTGCTAGGTCTTTCCCTTTAGGTTTTACCCCAACAATGTTTTCATTAGTTTCGCTCACTCTCGAAATCAAGCATTTTACAGCAGGTTGGAGCAGCCTGTATCTCAGCACAGGAATAAGGTAGGGAAGAATTCAAATACTCATTTTGACTGCCTCCAGAAGTTAGATCAGATGGCAAATTGTTTTTGGTGCTAGGTCTTTCCCTTTAGGTTTTACCCCAACAATGTTTTCATTAGTTTCGCTCACTCTCAAAATCAAGCATTTTACAGCAGGTTGGAGCAGCCTGTATCTCAGCACAGGATTAAGGTAGGGAAGAATTCAAATACTCATTTTGACTGCCTCCAGAAGTTAGATCAGATGGCAAATTGTATTTGGTGCTAGGTCTTTCCCTTTAGGTTTTACCCCAACAATGTTTTCATTAGTTTCGCTCACTCTCGAAATCAAGCATTTTACAGCAGGTTGGAGCAGCCTGTATCTCAGCACAGGAATAAGGTAGGGAAGAATTCAAATACTCATTTTGACTGCCTCCAGAAGTTAGATCAGATGGCAAATTGTTTTTGGTGCTAGGTCTTTCCCTTTAGGTTTTACCCCAACAATGTTTTCATTAGTTTCGCTCACTCTCGAAATCAAGCATTTTACAGCAGGTTGGAGCAGCCTGTATCTCAGCACAGGAATAAGGTAGGGAAGAATTCAAATACTCATTTTGACTGCCTCCAGAAGTTAGATCAGATGGCAAATTGTATTTGGTGCTAGGTCTTTCCCTTTAGGTTTTACCCCAACAATGTTTTCATTAGTTTCGCTCACTCTCGAAATCAAGCATTTTACAGCAGGTTGGAGCAGCCTGTATCTCAGCACAGGAATAAGGTAGGGAAGAATTCTAAGGATCATTTTGACTGCCTCCAGAAGTTAGATCAGATGGCAAATTGTATTTGGTGCTAGGTCTTTCCCTTTAGGTTTTACCCCAACAATGTTTTCCTTAGTTTCGATCACTCTCGAAATCAAGCATTTTACAGCAGGTTGGAGCAGCCTGTATCTCAGCACAGGAATAAGGTAGGGAAGAATTCTAAGGATCATTTTGACTGCCTCCCGAAGTTAGATCAGATGGCAAATTGTATTTGGTGCTAGGTCTTTCCCTTTAGGTTTTACCCCAACAATGTTTTCCTTAGTTTCGCTCACTCTCGAAATCAAGCATTTTACAGCAGGTTGGAGCAGCCTGTATCTCAGCACAGGAATAAGGTAGGGAAGAATTCTAAGGATCATTTTGACTGCCTCCAGAAGTTAGATCAGATGGCAAATTGTATTTGGTGCTAGGTCTTTCCCTTTAGGTTTTACCCCAACAATGATTTCATTAGTTTCGCTCACTCTCGAAATCAAGCATTTTACAGCAGCATGGAGCAGCCTGTATCTCAACACAGGAATAAGGTAGGGAAGAATTCTAAGGATCATTTTGACTGCCTCCAGAAGTTAGATCAGATGGCAAATTGTATTTGGTGCTAGATCTTTCCCTTTAGGTTTTACCCCAACAATGTTTTCCTTAGTTTCGCTCACTCTCGAAATCAAGCATTTTACAGCAGGTTGGAGCAGCCTGTATCTCAGCACAGGATTAAGGTAGGGAAGAATTCAAATACTCATTTTGACTGCCTCCAGAAGTTAGATCAGATGGCAAATTGTATTTGGTGCTAGGTCTTTCCCTTTAGGTTTTACCCCAACAATGTTTTCATTAGTTTCGCTCACTCTCGAAATCAAGCATTTTACAGCAGGTTGGAGCAGCCTGTATCTCAGCACAGGAATAAGGTAGGGAAGAATTCTAAGGATCATTTTGACTGCCTCCAGAAGTTAGATCAGATGGCCAATGGAATTTGGTGCTAGGTCTTTCCCTTTAGGTTTTACCCCAACAATGTTTTCATTAGTTTCGCTCACTCTCGAAATCAAGCATTTTACAGCAGGTTGGAGCAGCCTGTATCTCAGCACAGGAATAAGGTAGGGAAGAATTCAAATACTCATTTTGACTGCCTCCAGAAGTTAGATCAGATGGCAAATTGAATTTGGTGCTAGGTCTTTCCCTTTAGGTTTTACCCCAACAATGTTTTCATTAGTTTCGCTCACTCTCGAAATCAAGCATTTTACAGCAGGTTGGAGCAGCCTGTATCTCAGCACAGGAATAAGGTAGGGAAGAATTCTAAGGATCATTTTGACTGCCTCCAGAAGTTAGATCAGATGGCAAATTGTATTTGGTGCTAGGTCTTTCCCTTTAGGTTTTACCCCAACAATGTTTTCATTAGTTTCGCTCACTCTCGAAATCAAGCATTTTACAGCAGGTTGGAGCAGCCTGTATCTCAGCACAGGAATAAGGTAGGGAAGAATTCTAAGGATCATTTTGACTGCCTCCAGAAGTTAGATCAGATGGCCAATGCAATTTGGTGCTAGGTCTTTCCCTTTAGGTTTTACCCCAACAATGTTTTCATTAGTTTCGCTCACTCTCGAAATCAAGCATTTTACAGCAGGTTGGAGCACCCTGTATCTCAGCACAGGAATAAGGTAGGGAAGAATTCAAATACTCATTTTGACTGCCTCCAGAAGTTAGATCAGATGGCCAATGCAATTTGGTGCTAGGTCTTTCCCTTTAGGTTTTACCCCAACAATGTTTTCATTAGTTTCGCTCAATCTCGAAATCAAGTATTTTACAGCAGCTTGGAGCAGCCTGTATCTCAGCACAGGAATAAGGTAGGGAAGAATTCTAAGGATCATTTTGACTGCCTCCAGAAGTTAGATCAGATGGCAAATTGTATTTGGTGCTAGGTCTTTCCCTTTAGGTTTTACCCCAACAATGTTTTCATTAGTTTCGCTCACTCTCGAAATCAAGCATTTTACAGCAGGTTGGAGCAGCCTGTATCTCAGCACAGGAATAAGGTAGGGAAGAATTCTAAGGATCATTTTGACTGCCTCCAGAAGTTAGATCAGATGGCCAATGGAATTTGGTGCTAGGTCTTTCCCTTTAGGTTTTACCCCAACAATGTTTTCATTAGTTTCGCTCACTCTCGAAATCAAGCATTTTACAGCAGCTTGGAGCAGCCTGTATCTCAGCACAGGAATAAGGTAGGGAAGAATTCAAATACTCATTTTGACTGCCTCCAGAAGTTAGATCACATGGCAAATTGTATTTGGTGCTAGGTCTTTCCCTTTAGGTTTTACCCCAACAATGTTTTCATTAGTTTTGCTCACTCTCGAAATCAAGCATTTTACAGCAGGTTGGAGCAGCCTGTATCTCAGCACAGGAATAAGGTAGGGAAGAATTCAAATACTCATTTTGACTGCCTCCAGAAGTTAGATCAGATGGCAAATTGTATTTGGTGCTAGGTCTTTCCCTTTAGGTTTTACCCCAACAATGTTTTCATTAGTTTCGCTCACTCTCGAAATCAAGCATTTTACAGCAGGTTGGAGCAGCCTGTATCTCAGCACAGGAATAAGGTAGGGAAGAATTCTAAGGATCATTTTGACTGCCTCCAGAAGTTAGATCAGATGGCCAATGCAATTTGGTGCTAGGTCTTTCCCTTTAGGTTTTACCCCAACAATGTTTTCATTAGTTTCGCTCACTCTCGAAATCAAGCATTTTACAGCAGGTTGGAGCAGCCTGTATCTCAGCACAGGAATAAGGTAGGGAAGAATTCAAATACTCATTTTGACTGCCTCCAGAAGTTAGATCAGATGGCCAATGCAATTTGGTGCTAGGCCTTTCCCTTTAGGTTTTACCCCAACAATGTTTTCATTAGTTTCGCTCACTCTCGAAATCAAGCATTTTACAGCAGGTTGGAGCAGCCTGTATCTCAGCACAGGATTAAGGTAGGGAAGAATTCTAAGGATCATTTTGACTGCCTCCAGAAGTTAGATCAGATGGCCAATGGAATTTGGGGCTAGGTCTTTCCCTTTAGGTTTTACCCCAACAATGTTTTCATTATTTTCAATCACTCTCGAAATCAAGCATTTTACAGCAGATTGGAGCAGCCTGTATCTCAGCACAGGAATAAGGTAGGGAAGAATTCTAAGGATCATTTTGACTGCCTCCAGAAGTTCGATCAGATGGCAAATTGTATTTGGTGCTAGGTCTTTCCCTTTAGGTTTTACCCCAACAATGTTTTCATTAGTTTCGCTCACTCTCGAAATCAAGCATTTTACAGCAGGTTGGAGCAGCCTGTATCTCAGCACAGGAATAAGGTAGGGAAGAATTCAAATACTCATTTTGACTGCCTCCAGAAGTTAGATCAGATGGCCAATGGAATTTGGTGCTAGGTCTTTCCCTTTAGGTTTTACCCCAACAATGTTTTCATTAGTTTCGCTCACTCTCGAAATCAAGCATTTTACAGCAGGTTGGAGCAGCCTGTATCTCAGCACAGGAATAAGGTAGGGAAGAATTCAAATACTCATTTTGACTGCCTCCAGAAGTTAGATCAGATGGCCAATGCAATTTGGTGCTAGGTCTTTCCCTTTAGGTTTTACCCCAACAATGTTTTCATTAGTTTCGATCACTCTCGAAATCAAGCATTTTACAGCAGATTGGAGCAGCCTGTATCTCAGCACAGGAATAAGGTAGGGAAGAATTCTAAGGATCATTTTGACTGCCTCCAGAAGTTAGATCAGATGGCCAATGGAATTTGGTCCTAGGTCTTTCCCTTTAGGTTTTACCCCAACAATGTTTTCATTAGTTTCGCTCACTCTCGAAATCAAGCATTTTACAGCAGGTTGGAGCAGCCTGTATCTCAGCACAGGAATAAGGTAGGGAAGAATTCAAATACTCATTTTGACTGCCTCCAGAAGTTAGATCAGATGGCCAATGCAATTTGGTGCTAGACCTTTCCCTTTAGGTTTTACCTCAACAATGTTTTCATTAGTTTCGCTCACTCTCGAAATCAAGCATTTTACAGCAGGTTGGAGCAGCCTGTATCTCAGCACAGGAATAAGGTAGGGAAGAATTCAAATACTCATTTTGACTGCCTCCAGAAGTTAGATCAGATGGCCAATGCAATTTGGTGCAAGGCCTTTCCCTTTAGGTTTTACCCCAACAATGTTTTCATTAGTTTCGCTCACTCTCGAAATCAAGCATTTTACAGCAGGTTGGAGCAGCCTGTATCTCAGCACAGGAATAAGGTAGGGAAGAATTCTAAGGATCATTTTGACTGCCTCCAGAAGTTAGATCAGATGGCCAATGGAATTTGGTGCTAGGTCTTTCCCTTTAGGTTTTACCCCAACAATGTTTTCATTAGTTTCGCTCACTCTCGAAATCAAGCATTTTACAGCAGGTTGGAGCAGCCTGTATCTCAGCACAGGAATAAGGTAGGGAAGAATTCAAATACTCATTTTGACTGCCTCCAGAAGTTAGATCAGATGGCAAACTGTATTTGGTGCTAGGTCTTTCCCTTTAGGTTTTACCCCAACAATGTTTTCATTAGTTTCGCTCACTCTCGAAATCAAGCATTTTACAGCAGGTTGGAGCAGCCTGTATCTCAGCACAGGAATAAGGTAGGGAAGAATTCTAAGGATCATTTTGACTGCCTCCAGAAGTTAGATCAGATGGCAAATTGTATTTGGTGCTAGGTCTTTCCCTTTAGGTTTTACCCCAACAATGTTTTCATTAGTTTCGCTCACTCTCGAAATCAAGCATTTTACAGCAGGTTGGAGCAGCCTGTATCTCAGCACAGGAATAAGGTAGGGAAGAATTCAAATACTCATTTTGACTGCCTCCAGAAGTTAGATCAGATGGCCAATGGAATTTGGTGCTAGGTCTTTCCCTTTAGGTTTTACCCCAACAATGTTTTCATTAGTTTCGCTCACTCTCGAAATCAAGCATTTTACAGCAGGTTGGAGCAGCCTGTATCTCGGCACAGGAATAAGGTAGGGAAGAATTCAAATACTCATTTTGACTGCCTCCAGAAGTTAGATCAGATGGCCAATGCAATTTGGTGCTAGGTCTTTCCCTTTAGGTTTTACCCCAACAATGTTTTCATTAGTTTCGATCACTCTCGAAATCAAGCATTTTACAGCAGGTTGGAGCAGCCTGTATCTCAGCACAGGAATAAGGTAGGGAAGAATTCTAAGGATCATTTTGACTGCCTCCAGAAGTTAGATCAGATGGCCAATGGAATTTGGTCCTAGGTCTTTCCCTTTAGGTTTTACCCCAACAATGTTTTCATTAGTTTCGCTCACTCTCGAAATCAAGCATTTTACAGCAGGTTGGAGCAGCCTGTATCTCAGCACAGGAATAAGGTAGGGAAGAATTCAAATACTCATTTTGACTGCCTCCAGAAGTTAGATCAGATGGCCAATGCAATTTGGTGCTAGACCTTTCCCTTTAGGTTTTACCTCAACAATGTTTTCATTAGTTTCGCTCACTCTCGAAATCAAGCATTTTACAGCAGGTTGGAGCAGCCTGTATCTCAGCACAGGAATAAGGTAGGGAAGAATTCAAATACTCATTTTGACTGCCTCCAGAAGTTAGATCAGATGGCCAATGCAATTTGGTGCTAGGCCTTTCCCTTTAGGTTTTACCCCAACAATGTTTTCATTAGTTTCGCTCACTCTCGAAATCAAGCATTTTACAGCAGGTTGGAGCAGCCTGTATCTCAGCACAGGAATAAGGTCGGGAAGAATTCTAAGGATCATTTTGACTGCCTCCAGAAGTTAGATCAGATGGCCAATGCAATTTGGTGCTAGACCTTTCCCTTTAGGTTTTACCTCAACATTGTTTTCATTAGTTTCGCTCACTCTCGAAATCAAGCATTTTACAGCAGGTTGGAGCAGCCTGTATCTCAGCACAGGAATAAGGTAGGGAAGAATTCAAATACTCATTTTGACTGCCTCCAGAAGTTAGATCAGATGGCAAATTGTATTTGGTGCTAGGTCTTTCCCTTTAGGTTTTACCCCAACAATGTTTTCATTAGTTTCGCTCACTCTCGAAATCAAGCATTTTACAGCAGGTTGGAGCAGCCTGTATCTCAGCACAGGATTAAGGTAGGGAAGAATTCAAATACTCATTTTGACTGCCTCCAGAAGTTAGATCAGATGGCCAATGCAATTTGGTGCTAGGTCTTTCCCTTTAGGTTTTACCCCAACAATGTTTTCATTAGTTTCGATCACTCTCGAAATCAAGCATTTTACAGCAGATTGGAGCAGCCTGTATCTCAGCACAGGAATAAGGTAGGGAAGAATTCTAAGGATCATTTTGACTGCCTCCAGACGTTAGATCAGATGGCCAATGGAATTTGGTCCTAGGTCTTTCCCTTTAGGTTTTACCCCAACAATGTTTTCATTAGTTTCGCTCACTCTCGAAATCAAGCATTTTACAGCAGGTTGGAGCAGCCTGTATCTCAGCACAGGATTAAGGTAGGGAAGAATTCTAAGGATCATTTTGACTGCCTCCAGAAGTTAGATCAGATGGCAAATTGTATTTGGTGCTAGGTCTTTCCCTTTAGGTTTTACCCCAACAATGTTTTCATTAGTTTCGCTCACTCTCGAAATCAAGCATTTTACAGCAGGTTGGAGCAGCCTGTATCTCAGCACAGGATTAAGGTAGGGAAGAATTCAAATACTCATTTTGACTGCCTCCAGAAGTTAGATCAGATGGCAAATTGTATTTTGGTGCTAGGTCTTTCCCTTTAGGTTTTACCCCAACAATGTTTTCATTAGTTTCGCTCACTCTCGAAATCAAGCATTTTACAGCAGGTTGGAGCAGCCTGTATCTCAGCACAGGAATAAGGTAGGGAAGAATTCAAATACTCATTTTGACTGCCTCCAGAAGTTAGATCAGATGGCAAATTGTATTTGGTGCTAGGTCTTTCCCTTTAGGTTTTACCCCAACAATGTTTTCATTAGTTTCGCTCACATCTCGAAATCAAGCATTTTACAGCAGGTTGGAGCAGCCTGTATCTCAGCACAGGAATAAGGTAGGGAAGAATTCAAATACTCATTTTGACTGCCTCCAGAAGTTAGATCAGATGGCCAATGGAATTTGGTGCTAGGTCTTTCCCTTTAGGTTTTACCCCAACAATGTTTTCATTAGTTTCGCTCACTCTCGAAATCAAGCATTTTACAGCAGGTTGGAGCAGCCTGTATCTCGGCACAGGAATAAGGTAGGGAAGAATTCAAATACTCATTTTGACTGCCTCAGAAGTTAGATCAGATGGCCAATGCAATTTGGTGCTAGGTCTTTCCCTTTAGGTTTTACCCCAACAATGTTTCATTAGTTTCGATCACTCTCGAAATCAAGCATTTTTACAGCAGGTTGGAGCAGCCTGTATCTCAGCACAGGAATAAGGTAGGGAAGAATTCTAAGGATCATTTTGAACTGCCTCCAGAAGTTAGATCAGATGGCCAATGGAATTTGGTCCTAGGTCTTTCCCTTTAGGTTTTACCCCAACAATGTTTTCATTTGTTTCGCTCACTCTCGAAATCAAGCATTTTACAGCAGGTTGGAGCAGCCTGTATCTCAGCACAGGAATAAGGTAGGGAAGAATTCAAATACTCATTTTGACTGCCTCCAGAAGTTAGATCAGATGGCCAATGCAATTTGGTGCTAGACCTTTCCCTTTAGGTATTTACCTCAACAATGTTTTCATTAGTTTCGCTCACTCTCGAAATCAAGCATTTTACAGCAGGTTGGAGCAGCCTGTATCTCAGCACAGGAATAAGGTAGGGAAGAATTCAAATACTCATTTTGACTGCCTCCAGAAGTTAGATCAGATGGCCAATGCAATTTGGTGCTAGGCCTTTCCCTTTAGGTTTTTACCCCAACAATTGTTTTCATTAGTTTCGCTCACTCTCGAAATCAAGCATTTTACAGCAGGTTGGAGCAGCCTGTATCTCAGCACAGGAATAAGGTCGGGAAGAATTCTAAGGATCATTTTGACTGCCTCCAGAAGTTAGATCAGATGGCCAATGCAATTTGGTGCTAGACCTTTCCCTTTAGGTTTTACCTCAACATTGTTTTCATTAGTTTCGCTCACTCTCGAAATCAAGCATTTTACAGCAGGTTGGAGCAGGCCTGTATCTCAGCACAGGTATAAGGTAGGGAAGAATTCAAATACTCATTTTGACTGCCTCCAGAAGTTAGATCAGATGGCAAATTGTATTTGGTGCTAGGTCTTTCCCTTTAGGTTTTACCCCAACAATGTTTTCATTAGTTTCGCTCACTCTCGAAATCAAGCATTTTACAGCAGGTTGGAGCAGCCTGTATCTCAGCACAGGATTAAGGTAGGGAAGAATTCAAATACTCATTTTGACTGCCTCCAGAAGTTAGATCAGATGGCAAATTGTATTTGGTGCTAGGTCTTTCCCTTTAGGTTTTACCCCAACAATGTTTTCATTAGTTTCGCTCACTCTCGAAATCAAGCATTTTACAGCAGGTTGGAGCAGCCTGTATCTACAGCACAGGAATAAGGTAGGGAAGAATTCAAATACTCATTTTGACTGCCTCCAGAAGTTAGATCAGATGGCAAACTGTATTTGGTGCTAGGTCTTTCCCTTTAGGTTTTACCCCAACAATGTTTTCATTAGTTTCGCTCACTCTCGAAATCAAGCATTTTACAGCAGGTTGGAGCAGCCTGTATCTCAGCACAGGAATAAGGTAGGGAAGAATTCTAAGGATCATTTTGACTGCCTCCAGAAGTTAGATCAGATGGCCAATGGAATTTGGTGCTAGGTCTTTCCCTTTAGGTTTTACCCCAACAATGTTTTCATTAGTTTCGCTCACTCTCGAAATCAAGCATTTTACAGCAGGTTGGAGCAGCCTGTATCTCAGCACAGGAATAAGGTAGGGAAGAATTCTAAGGATCATTTTGACTGCCTCCAGAAGTTAGATCAGATGGCCAATGCAATTTGGTGCTAGACCTTTCCCTTTAGGTTTTACCTCAACATTGTTTTCATTAGTTTCGCTCACTCTCGAAATCAAGCATTTTACAGCAGGTTGGAGCAGCCTGTATCTCAGCACAGGAATAAGGTAGGGAAGAATTCTAAGGATCATTTTGACTGCCTCCAGAAGTTAGATCAGATGGCAAATTGTATTTGGTGCTAGGCCTTTCCCTTTAGGTTTTACCCCAACAATGTTTTCATTAGTTTCGCTCACTCTCGAAATCAAGCATTTTACAGCAGGTTGGAGCAGCCTGTATCTCAGCACAGGATTAAGGTAGGGAAGAATTCAAATACTCATTTTGACTGCCTCCAGAAGTTAGATCAGATGGCAAATTGTATTTGGTGCTAGGTCTTTCCCTTTAGGTTTTACCCCAACAATGTTTTCATTAGTTTCGCTCACTCTCGAAATCAAGCATTTTACAGCAGGTTGGAGCAGCCTGTATCTCAGCACAGGAATAAGGTAGGGAAGAATTCAAATACTCATTTTGACTGCCTCCAGAAGTTAGATCAGATGGCAAACTGTATTTGGTGCTAGGTCTTTCCCTTTAGGTTTTACCCCAACAATGTTTTCATTAGTTTCGCTCACTCTCGAAATCAAGCATTTTACAGCAGGTTGGAGCAGCCTGTATCTCAGCACAGGAATAAGGTAGGGAAGAATTCTAAAGATCATTTTGACTGCCTCCAGAAGTTAGATCAGATGGCCAATGCAATTTGGTGCTAGGCCTTTCCCTTTAGGTTTTACCCCAACAATGTTTTCATTAGTTTCGCTCACTCTCGAAATCAAGCATTTTACAGCAGGTTGGAGCAGCCTGTATCTCAGCACAGGAATAAGGTAGGGAAGAATTCTAAGGATCATTTTGACTGCCTCCAGAAGTTAGATCAGATGGCCAATGAATTTGGTGCTAGGTCTTTCCCTTTAGGTTTTACCCCAACAATGTTTTCATTAGTTTCGCTCACTCTCGAAATCAAGCATTTTACAGCAGGTTGGAGCAGCCTGTATCTCAGCACAGGAATAAGGTAGGGAAGAATTCAAATACTCATTTTGACTGCCTCCAGAAGTTAGATCAGATGGCAAATTGTATTTGGTGCTAGGCCTTTCCCTTTAGGTTTTACCCCAACAATGTTTTCATTAGTTTCGCTCACTCTCGAAATCAAGCATTTTACAGCAGGTTGGAGCAGCCTGTATCTCAGCACAGGATTAAGGTAGGGAAGAATTCAAATACTCATTTTGACTGCCTCCAGAAGTTAGATCAGATGGCAAATTGTATTTGGTGCTAGGTCTTTCCCTTTAGGTTTTACCCCAACAATGTTTTCATTAGTTTCGCTCACTCTCGAAATCAAGCATTTTACAGCAGCTTGGAGCAGCCTGTATCTCAGCACAGGAATAAGGTAGGGAAGAATTCTAAGGATCATTTTGACTGCCTCCAGAAGTTAGATCAGATGGCAAATTGTATTTGGTGCTAGGTCTTTCCCTTTAGGTTTTACCCCAACAATGTTTTCATTAGTTTCAATCACTCTCGAAATCAAGCATTTTACAGCAGGTTGGAGCAGCCTGTATCTCAGCACAGGAATAAGGTAGGGAAGAATTCTAAGGATCATTTTGACTGCCTCCAGAAGTTAGATCAGATGGCCAATGCAATTTGGTGTTAGGTCTTTCCCTTTAGGTTTTACCTCAACATTGTTTTCATTAGTTTCGCTCACTCTCGAAATCAAGCATTTTACAGCAGGTTGGAGCAGCCTGTATCTCAGCACAGGAATAAGGTAGGGAAGAATTCAAATACTCATTTTGACTGCCTCCAGAAGTTAGATCAGATGGCCAATGCAATTTGGTGCTAGGCCTTTCCCTTTAGGTTTACCCCAACAATGTTTTCATTAGTTTTCGCTCACTCTCGAAATCAAGCATTTTACAGCAGGTTGGAGCAGCCTGTATCTCAGCACAGGAATAAGGTAGGGAAGAATTCTAAGGATCATTTTGACTGCCTCCAGAAGTTAGATCAGATGGCAAATTGTATTTGGTGCTAGGTCTTTCCCTTTAGGTTTTACCCCAACAATGTTTTCATTAGTTTCGATCACTCTCGAAATCAAGCATTTTACAGCAGGTTGGAGCAGCCTG
Source organism: Melanerpes formicivorus (assembly GCF_026170545.1). Lineage (NCBI taxonomy): Eukaryota > Metazoa > Chordata > Aves > Piciformes > Picidae > Melanerpes > Melanerpes formicivorus. The sequence continues at coordinate 439 of NW_027144701.1, read as the reverse complement.
TATCTCAGCACAGGAATAAGGTAGGGAAGAATTCAAATACTCATTTTGACTGCCTCCAGAAGTTAGATCAGATGGCCAATGCAATTTGGTGCTAGGCCTTTCCCTTTAGGTTTTACCCCAACAATGTTTTCATTAGTTTCGCTCACTCTCGAAATCAAGCATTTTACAGCAGGTTGGAGCAGCCTGTATCTCAGCACAGGATTAAGGTAGGGAAGAATTCTAAGGATCATTTTGACTGCCTCCAGAAGTTAGATCAGATGGGCCAATGGAATTTGGTGCTAGGTCTTTCCCTTTAGGTTTTACCCCAACAATGTTTTCATTAGTTTCAATCACTCTCGAAATCAAGCATTTTACAGCAGGTTGGAGCAGCCTGTATCTCAGCACAGGAATAAGGTAGGGAAGAATTCTAAGGATCATTTTGACTGCCTCCAGAAGTTAG
>NW_027144700.1:0-33735 GCF_026170545.1 Melanerpes formicivorus | reverse complement strand
ACCTATTCCTGTGCTGAGATACAGGCTGCTCCAACCTGCTGTAAAATGCTTGATTTCCAGAGTGAGCGAAACTAATGAAAACATGTTGGGGTAAAACCTAAAGGGAAAGACCTAGCACCAAATCCAATTTGCCATCTGATCTAACTTCTGGAGGCAGTCAAAATGAGCCTTAGAATTCTTCCCTACCTTATTCCTGTGCTGAGATACAGGCTGCTCCAACCTGCTGTAAAATGCTTGATTTCGAGAGTGAGCGAAACTAATGAAAACATTGTTGGGGTAAAACCTAAAGGGAAAGACCTAGCACCAAATCCAATTTGCCATCTGATCTAACTTCTGGAGGCAGTCAAAATGAGCCTTAGAATTCTTCCCTACCTTATTCCTGTGCTGAGATACAGGCTGCTCCAACCTGCTGTAAAATGCTTGATTTCGAGAGTGAGCGAAACTAATGAAAACATTGTTGGGGTAAAACCTAAAGGGAAAGACCTAGCACCAAATCCAATTTGCCATCTGATCTAACTTCTGGAGGCAGTCAAAATGAGCCTTAGAATTCTTCCCTACCTTATTCCTGTGCTGAGATACAGGCTGCTCCAACCTGCTGTAAAATGCTTGATTTCGAGAGTGAGCGAAACTAATGAAAACATTGTTGGGGTAAAACCTAAAGGGAAAGACCTAGCACCAAATCCAATTTGCCATCTGATCTAACTTCTGGAGGCAGTCAAAATGAGCCTTAGAATTCTTCCCCTACCTTATTCCTGTGCTGAGATACAGGCTGCTCCAACCTGCTGTAAAATGCTTGATTTCGAGAGTGAGCGAAACTAATGAAAACATTGTTGGGGTAAAACCTAAAGGGAAAGACCTAGCACCAAATCCAATTTGCCATCTGATCTAACTTCTGGAGGCAGTCAAAATGAGCCTTAGAATTCTTCCCTACCTTATTCCTGTGCTGAGATACAGGCTGCTCCAACCTGCTGTAAAATGCTTGATTTCGAGAGTGAGCGAAACTAATGAAAACATTGTTGGGGTAAAACCTAAAGGGAAAGACCTAGCACCAAATCCAATTTGCCATCTGATCTAACTTCTGGAGGCAGTCAAAATGAGCCTTAGAATTCTTCCCTACCTTATTCCTGTGCTGAGATACAGGCTGCTCCAACCTGCTGTAAAATGCTTGATTTCGAGAGTGAGCGAAACTAATGAAAACATTGTTGGGGTAAAACCTAAAGGGGAAAGACCTAGCACCAAATCCAATTTGCCATCTGATCTAACTTCTGGAGGCAGTCAAAATGATCCTTAGAATTCTTCCCTACCTTATTCCTGTGCTGAGATACAGGCTGCTCCAACCTGCTGTAAAATGCTTGATTTCGAGAGTGAGCGAAACTAATGAAAACATTGTTGGGGTAAAACCTAAAGGGAAAGACCTAGCACCAAATCCAATTTGCCATCTGATCTAACTTCTGGAGGCAGTCAAAATGAGCCTTAGAATTCTTCCCTACCTTATTCCTGTGCTGAGATACAGGCTGCTCCAACCTGCTGTAAAATGCTTGATTTCGAGAGTGAGCGAAACTAATGAAAACATTGTTGGGGTAAAACCTAAAGGGAAAGACCTAGCACCAAATCCAATTTGCCATCTGATCTAACTTCTGGAGGCAGTCAAAATGAGCCTTAGAATTCTTCCCTACCTTATTCCTGTGCTGAGATACAGGCTGCTCCAACCTGCTGTAAAATGCTTGATTTCGAGAGTGAGCGAAACTAATGAAAACATTGTTGGGGTAAAACCTAAAGGGAAAGACCTAGCACCAAATCCAATTTGCCATCTGATCTAACTTCTGGAGGCAGTCAAAATGATCCTTAGAATTCTTCCCTACCTTATTCCTGTGCTGAGATACAGGCTGCTCCAACCTGCTGTAAAATGCTTGATTTCGAGAGTGAGCGAAACTAATGAAAACATTGTTGGGGTAAAACCTAAAGGGAAAGACCTAGCACCAAATCCAATTTGCCATCTGATCTAACTTCTGGAGGCAGTCAAAATGAGCCTTAGAATTCTTCCCTACCTTATTCCTGTGCTGAGATACAGGCTGCTCCAACCTGCTGTAAAATGCTTGATTTCGAGAGTGAGCGAAACTAATGAAAACATTGTTGGGGTAAAACCTAAAGGGAAAGACCTAGCACCAAATCCAATTTGCCATCTGATCTAACTTCTGGAGGCAGTCAAAATGAGCCTTAGAATTCTTCCCTACCTTATTCCTGTGCTGAGATACAGGCTGCTCCAACCTGCTGTAAAATGCTTGATTTCGAGAGTGAGCGAAACTAATGAAAACATTGTTGGGGTAAAACCTAAAGGGAAAGACCTAGCACCAAATCCAATTTGCCATCTGATCTAACTTCTGGAGGCAGTCAAAATGAGCCTTAGAATTCTTCCCTACCTTATTCCTGTGCTGAGATACAGGCTGCTCCAACCTGCTGTAAAATGCTTGATTTCGAGAGTGAGCGAAACTAATGAAAACATTGTTGGGGTAAAACCTAAAGGGAAAGACCTAGCACCAAATCCAATTTGCCATCTGATCTAACTTCTGGAGGCAGTCAAAATGAGCCTTAGAATTCTTCCCTACCTTATTCCTGTGCTGAGATACAGGCTGCTCCAACCTGCTGTAAAATGCTTGATTTCGAGAGTGAGCGAAACTAATGAAAACATTGTTGGGGTAAAACCTAAAGGGAAAGACCTAGCACCAAATCCAATTTGCCATCTGATCTAACTTCTGGAGGCAGTCAAAATGAGCCTTAGAATTCTTCCCTACCTTATTCCTGTGCTGAGATACAGGCTGCTCCAACCTGCTGTAAAATGCTTGATTTCGAGAATGAGCGAAACTAATGAAAACATTGTTGGGGTAAAACCTAAAGGGAAAGACCTAGCACCAAATCCAATTTGCCATCTGATCTAACTTCTGGAGGCAGTCAAAATGAGCATTTGAATTCTTCCCTACCTTATTCCTGTGCTGAGATACAGGCTGCTCCAACCTGCTGTGAAATGCTTGATTTCGAGAGTGAGCGAAACTAATGAAAACATTGTTGGGGTAAAACCTAAAGGGAAAGACCTAGCACCAAATCCAATTTGCCATCTGATCTAACTTCTGGAGGCAGTCAAAATGAGCCTTAGAATTCTTCCCTACCTTATTCCTGTGCTGAGATACAGGCTGCTCCAACCTGCTGTAAAATGCTTGATTTCGAGAGTGAGCGAAACTAATGAAAACATTGTTGGGGTAAAACCTAAAGGGAAAGACCTAGCACCAAATCCAATTTGCCATCTGATCTAACTTCTGGAGGCAGTCAAAATGATCCTTAGAATTCTTCCCTACCTTATTCCTGTGCTGAGATACAGGCTGCTCCAACCTGCTGTAAAATGCTTGATTTCGAGAGTGAGCGAAACTAATGAAAACATTGTTGGGGTAAAACCTAAAGGGAAAGACCTAGCACCAAATCCAATTTGCCATCTGATCTAACTTCTGGAGGCAGTCAAAATGAGCCTTAGAATTCTTCCCTACCTTATTCCTGTGCTGAGATACAGGCTGCTCCAACCTGCTGTAAAATGCTTGATTTTGAGAGTGAGCGAAACTAATGAAAACATTGTTGGGGTAAAACCTAAAGGGAAAGACCTAGCACCAAATCCAATTTGCCATCTGATCTAACTTCTGGAGGCAGTCAAAATGAGCCTTAGAATTCTTCCCTACCTTATTCCTGTGCTGAGATACAGGCTGCTCCAACCTGCTGTAAAATGCTTGATTTCGAGAGTGAGCGAAACTAATGAAAACATTGTTGGGGTAAAACCTAAAGGGAAAGACCTAGCACCAAATCCAATTTGCCATCTGATCTAACTTCTGGAGGCAGTCAAAATGAGCCTTAGAATTCTTCCCTACCTTATTCCTGTGCTGAGATACAGGCTGCTCCAACCTGCTGTAAAATGCTTGATTTCGAGAGTGAGCGAAACTAATGAAAACATTGTTGGGGTAAAACCTAAAGGGAAAGACCTAGCACCAAATCCAATTTGCCATCTGATCTAACTTCTGGAGGCAGTCAAAATGAGCCTTAGAATTCTTCCCTACCTTATTCCTGTGCTGAGATACAGGCTGCTCCAACCTGCTGTAAAATGCTTGATTTCGAGAGTGAGCGAAACTAATGAAAACATTGTTGGGGTAAAACCTAAAGGGAAAGACCTAGCACCAAATCCAATTTGCCATCTGATCTAACTTCTGGAGGCAGTCAAAATGAGCCTTAGAATTCTTCCCTACCTTATTCCTGTGCTGAGATACAGGCTGCTCCAACCTGCTGTAAAATGCTTGATTTCGAGAGTGAGCGAAAACTAATGAAAACATTGTTGGGGTAAAACCTAAAGGGAAAGACCTAGCACCAAATCCAATTTGCCATCTGATCTAACTTCTGGAGGCAGTCAAAATGAGCCTTAGAATTCTTCCCTACCTTATTCCTGTGCTGAGATACAGGCTGCTCCAACCTGCTGTAAAATGCTTGATTTCGAGAATGAGCGAAACTAATGAAAACATTGTTGGGGTAAAACCTAAAGGGAAAGACCTAGCACCAAATCCAATTTGCCATCTGATCTAACTTCTGGAGGCAGTCAAAATGAGCCTTAGAATTCTTCCCTACCTTATTCCTGTGCTGAGATACAGGCTGCTCCAACCTGCTGTAAAATGCTTGATTTCAAGAGTGAGCGAAACTAATGAAAACATTGTTGGGGTAAAACCTAAAGGGAAAGACCTAGCACCAAATCCAATTTGCCATCTGATCTAACTTCTGGAGGCAGTCAAAATGATCCTTAGAATTCTTCCCTACCTTATTCCTGTGCTGAGATACAGGCTGCTCCAACCTGCTGTAAAATGCTTGATTTCGAGAGTGAGCGAAACTAATGAAAACATTGTTGGGGTAAAACCTAAAGGGAAAGACCTAGCACCAAATCCAATTTGCCATCTGATCTAACTTCTGGAGGCAGTCAAAATGAGCCTTAGAATTCTTCCCTACCTTATTCCTGTGCTGAGATACAGGCTGCTCCAACCTGCTGTAAAATGCTTGATTTCGAGAGTGAGCGAAACTAATGAAAACATTGTTGGGGTAAAACCTAAAGGGAAAGACCTAGCACCAAATCCAATTTGCCATCTGATCTAACTTCTGGAGGCAGTCAAAATGAGCCTTAGAATTCTTCCCTACCTTATTCCTGTGCTGAGATACAGGCTGCTCCAACCTGCTGTAAAATGCTTGATTTCCAGAGTGAGCGAAACTAATGAAAACATTGTTGGGGTAAAACCTAAAGGGAAAGACCTAGCACCAAATCCAATTTGCCATCTGATCTAACTTCTGGAGGCAGTCAAAATGAGCCTTAGAATTCTTCCCTACCTTATTCCTGTGCTGAGATACAGGCTGCTCCAACCTGCTGTAAAATGCTTGATTTCGAGAGTGAGCGAAACTAATGAAAACATTGTTGGGGTAAAACCTAAAGGGAAAGACCTAGCACCAAATCCAATTTGCCATCTGATCTAACTTCTGGAGGCAGTCAAAATGAGCCTTAGAATTCTTCCCTACCTTATTCCTGTGCTGAGATACAGGCTGCTCCAACCTGCTGTAAAATGCTTGATTTCGAGAGTGAGCGAAACTAATGAAAACATTGTTGGGGGTAAAACCTAAAGGGAAAGACCTAGCACCAAATCCAATTTGCCATCTGATCTAACTTCTGGAGGCAGTCAAAATGAGCCTTAGAATTCTTCCCTACCTTATTCCTGTGCTGAGATACAGGCTGCTCCAACCTGCTGTAAAATGCTTGATTTCGAGAGTGAGCGAAACTAATGAAAACATTGTTGGGGTAAAACCTAAAGGGAAAGACCTAGCACCAAATCCAATTTGCCATCTGATCTAACTTCTGGAGGCAGTCAAAATGAGCCTTAGAATTCTTCCCTACCTTATTCCTGTGCTGAGATACAGGCTGCTCCAACCTGCTGTAAAATGCTTGATTTCGAGAGTGAGCGAAACTAATGAAAACATTGTTGGGGTAAAACCTAAAGGGAAAGACCTAGCACCAAATCCAATTTGCCATCTGATCTAACTTCTGGAGGCAGTCAAAATGATCCTTAGAATTCTTCCCTACCTTATTCCTGTGCTGAGATACAGGCTGCTCCAACCTGCTGTAAAATGCTTGATTTCGAGAGTGAGCGAAACTAATGAAAACATTGTTGGGGTAAAACCTAAAGGGAAAGACCTAGCACCAAATCCAATTTGCCATCTGATCTAACTTCTGGAGGCAGTCAAAATGAGCCTTAGAATTCTTCCCTACCTTATTCCTGTGCTGAGATACAGGCTGCTCCAACCTGCTGTAAAATGCTTGATTTCGAGAGTGAGCGAAACTAATGAAAACATTGTTGGGGTAAAACCTAAAGGGAAAGACCTAGCACCAAATCCAATTTGCCATCTGATCTAACTTCTGGAGGCAGTCAAAATGAGCCTTAGAATTCTTCCCTACCTTATTCCTGTGCTGAGATACAGGCTGCTCCAACCTGCTGTAAAATGCTTGATTTCGAGAGTGAGCGAAACTAATGAAAACATTGTTGGGGTAAAACCTAAAGGGAAAGACCTAGCACCAAATCCAATTTGCCATCTGATCTAACTTCTGGAGGCAGTCAAAATGATCCTTAGAATTCTTCCCTACCTTATTCCTGTGCTGAGATACAGGCTGCTCCCAACCTGCTGTAAAATGCTTGATTTCGAGAGTGAGCGAAACTAATGAAAACATTGTTGGGGTAAAACCTAAAGGGAAAGACCTAGCACCAAATCCAATTTGCCATCTGATCTAACTTCTGGAGGCAGTCAAAATGAGCCTTAGAATTCTTCCCTACCTTATTCCTGTGCTGAGATACAGGCTGCTCCAACCTGCTGTAAAATGCTTGATTTCGAGAGTGAGCGAAACTAATGAAAACATTGTTGGGGTAAAACCTAAAGGGAAAGACCTAGCACCAAATCCCAATTTGCCATCTGATCTAACTTCTGGAGGCAGTCAAAATGAGCCTTAGAATTCTTCCCTACCTTATTCCTGTGCTGAGATACAGGCTGCTCCAACCTGCTGTAAAATGCTTGATTTCGAGAGTGAGCGAAACTAATGAAAACATTGTTGGGGTAAAACCTAAAGGGAAAGACCTAGCACCAAATCCAATTTGCCATCTGATCTAACTTCTGGAGGCAGTCAAAATGATCCTTAGAATTCTTCCCTACCTTATTCCTGTGCTGAGATACAGGCTGCTCCAACCTGCTGTAAAATGCTTGATTTCGAGAGTGAGCGAAACTAATGAAAACATTGTTGGGGTAAAACCTAAAGGGAAAGACCTAGCACCAAATCCAATTTGCCATCTGATCTAACTTCTGGAGGCAGTCAAAATGAGCCTTAGAATTCTTCCCTACCTTATTCCTGTGCTGAGATACAGGCTGCTCCAACCTGCTGTAAAATGCTTGATTTCGAGAGTGAGCGAAACTAATGAAAACATCGTTGGGGTAAAACCTAAAGGGAAAGACCTAGCACCAAATCCAATTTGCCATCTGATCTAACTTCTGGAGGCAGTCAAAATGATCCTTAGAATTCTTCCCTACCTTATTCCTGTGCTGAGATACAGGCTGCTCCAACCTGCTGTAAAATGCTTGATTTCGAGAGTGAGCGAAACTAATGAAAACATTGTTGGGGTAAAACCTAAAGGGAAAGACCTAGCACCAAATCCAATTTGCCATCTGATCTAACTTCTGGAGGCAGTCAAAATGATCCTTAGAATTCTTCCCTACCTTATTCCTGTGCTGAGATACAGGCTGCTCCAACCTGCTGTAAAATGCTTGATTTCGAGAGTGAGCGAAACTAATGAAAACACTGTTGGGGTAAAACCTAAAGGGAAAGACCTAGCACCAAATCCAATTTGCCATCTGATCTAACTTCTGGAGGCAGTCAAAATGAGCCTTAGAATTCTTCCCTACCTTATTCCTGTGCTGAGATACAGGCTGCTCCAACCTGCTGTAAAATGCTTGATTTCGAGAGTGAGCGAAACTAATGAAAACATTGTTGGGGTAAAACCTAAAGGGAAAGACCTAGCACCAAATCCAATTTGCCATCTGATCTAACTTCTGGAGGCAGTCAAAATGAGCCTTAGAATTCTTCCCTACCTTATTCCTGTGCTGAGATACAGGCTGCTCCAACCTGCTGTAAAATGCTTGATTTCGAGAGTGAACGAAACTAATGAAAACATTGTTGGGGTAAAACCTAAAGGGAAAGACCTAGCACCAAATCCAATTTGCCATCTGATCTAACTTCTGGAGGCAGTCAAAATGAGCCTTAGAATTCTTCCCTACCTTATTCCTGTGCTGAGATACAGGCTGCTCCAACCTGCTGTAAAATGCTTGATTTCGAGAGTGAGCGAAACTAATGAAAACATTGTTGGGGTAAAACCTAAAGGGAAAGACCTAGCACCAAATCCAATTTGCCATCTGATCTAACTTCTGGAGGCAGTCAAAATGATCCTTAGAATTCTTCCCTACCTTATTCCTGTGCTGAGATACAGGCTGCTCCAACCTGCTGTAAAATGCTTGATTTCGAGAGTGAGCGAAAACTAATGAAAACATTGTTGGGGTAAAACCTAAAGGGAAAGACCTAGCACCAAATCCAATTTGCCATCTGATCTAACTTCTGGAGGCAGTCAAAATGAGCCTTAGAATTCTTCCCTACCTTATTCCTGTGCTGAGATACAGGCTGCTCCAACCTGCTGTAAAATGCTTGATTTCGAGAGTGAGCGAAACTAATGAAAACATTGTTGGGGTAAAACCTAAAGGGAAAGACCTAGCACCAAATCCAATTTGCCATCTGATCTAACTTCTGGAGGCAGTCAAAATGAGCATTTGAATTCTTCCCTACCTTATTCCTGTGCTGAGATACAGGCTGCTCCAACCTGCTGTAAAATGCTTGATTTCGAGAGTGAGCGAAACTAATGAAAACATTGTTGGGGTAAAACCTAAAGGGAAAGACCTAGCACCAAATCCAATTTGCCATCTGATCTAACTTCTGGAGGCAGTCAAAATGATCCTTAGAATTCTTCCCTACCTTATTCCTGTGCTGAGATACAGGCTGCTCCAACCTGCTGTAAAATGCTTGATTTCGAGAGTGAGCGAAACTAATGAAAACATTGTTGGGGTAAAACCTAAAGGGAAAGACCTAGCACCAAATCCAATTTGCCATCTGATCTAACTTCTGGAGGCAGTCAAAATGATCCTTAGAATTCTTCCCTACCTTATTCCTGTGCTGAGATACAGGCTGCTCCAACCTGCTGTAAAATGCTTGATTTCGAGAGTGAGCGAAACTAATGAAAACATTGTTGGGGTAAAACCTAAAGGGAAAGACCTAGCACCAAATCCAATTTGCCATCTGATCTAACTTCTGGAGGCAGTCAAAATGAGCCTTAGAATTCTTCCCTACCTTATTCCTGTGCTGAGATACAGGCTGCTCCAACCTGCTGTAAAATGCTTGATTTCGAGAGTGAGCGAAACTAATGAAAACATTGTTGGGGTAAAACCTAAAGGGAAAGACCTAGCACCAAATCCAATTTGCCATCTGATCTAACTTCTGGAGGCAGTCAAAATGAGCCTTAGAATTCTTCCCTACCTTATTCCTGTGCTGAGATACAGGCTGCTCCAACCTGCTGTAAAATGCTTGATTTCGAGAGTGAGCGAAACTAATGAAAACATTGTTGGGGTAAAACCTAAAGGGAAAGACCTAGCACCAAATCCAATTTGCCATCTGATCTAACTTCTGGAGGCAGTCAAAATGATCCTTAGAATTCTTCCCTACCTTATTCCTGTGCTGAGATACAGGCTGCTCCAACCTGCTGTAAAATGCTTGATTTCGAGAGTGAGCGAAACTAATGAAAACATTGTTGGGGTAAAACCTAAAGGGAAAGACCTAGCACCAAATCCAATTTGCCATCTGATCTAACTTCTGGAGGCAGTCAAAATGAGCCTTAGAATTCTTCCCTACCTTATTCCTGTGCTGAGATACAGGCTGCTCCAACCTGCTGTAAAATGCTTGATTTCGAGAGTGAGCGAAACTAATGAAAACATTGTTGGGGTAAAACCTAAAGGGAAAGACCTAGCACCAAATCCAATTTGCCATCTGATCTAACTTCTGGAGGCAGTCAAAATGAGCCTTAGAATTCTTCCCTACCTTATTCCTGTGCTGAGATACAGGCTGCTCCAACCTGCAGTAAAATGCTTGATTTCGAGAGTGAGCGAAACTAATGAAAACATTGTTGGGGTAAAACCTAAAGGGAAAGACCTAGCACCAAATCCAATTTGCCATCTGATCTAACTTCTGGAGGCAGTCAAAATGAGCCTTAGAATTCTTCCCTACCTTATTCCTGTGCTGAGATACAGGCTGCTCCAACCTGCTGTAAAATGCTTGATTTCGAGAGTGAGCGAAACTAATGAAAACATTGTTGGGGTAAAACCTAAAGGGAAAGACCTAGCACCAAATCCAATTTGCCATCTGATCTAACTTCTGGAGGCAGTCAAAATGAGCATTTGAATTCTTCCCTACCTTATTCCTGTGCTGAGATACAGGCTGCTCCAACCTGCTGTAAAATGCTTGATTTCGAGAGTGAGCGAAACTAATGAAAACATTGTTGGGGTAAAACCTAAAGGGAAAGACCTAGCACCAAATCCAATTTGCCATCTGATCTAACTTCTGGAGGCAGTCAAAATGATCCTTAGAATTCTTCCCTACCTTATTCCTGTGCTGAGATACAGGCTGCTCCAACCTGCTGTAAAATGCTTGATTTCGAGAGTGAGCGAAACTAATGAAAACATTGTTGGGGTAAAACCTAAAGGGAAAGACCTAGCACCAAATCCAATTTGCCATCTGATCTAACTTCTGGAGGCAGTCAAAATGATCCTTAGAATTCTTCCCTACCTTATTCCTGTGCTGAGATACAGGCTGCTCCAACCTGCTGTAAAATGCTTGATTTCGAGAGTGAGCGAAACTAATGAAAACATTGTTGGGGTAAAACCTAAAGGGAAAGACCTAGCACCAAATCCAATTTGCCATCTGATCTAACTTCTGGAGGCAGTCAAAATGAGCCTTAGAATTCTTCCCTACCTTATTCCTGTGCTGAGATACAGGCTGCTCCAACCTGCTGTAAAATGCTTGATTTCGAGAGTGAGCGAAACTAATGAAAACATTGTTGGGGTAAAACCTAAAGGGAAAGACCTAGCACCAAATCCAATTTGCCATCTGATCTAACTTCTGGAGGCAGTCCAAAATGAGCCTTAGAATTCTTCCCTACCTTATTCCTGTGCTGAGATACAGGCTGCTCCAACCTGCTGTAAAATGCTTGATTTCGAGAGTGAGCGAAACTAATGAAAACATTGTTGGGGTAAAACCTAAAGGGAAAGACCTAGCACCAAATCCAATTTGCCATCTGATCTAACTTCTGGAGGCAGTCAAAATGATCCTTAGAATTCTTCCCTACCTTATTCCTGTGCTGAGATACAGGCTGCTCCAACCTGCTGTAAAATGCTTGATTTCGAGAGTGAGCGAAACTAATGAAAACATTGTTGGGGTAAAACCTAAAGGGAAAGACCTAGCACCAAATCCAATTTGCCATCTGATCTAACTTCTGGAGGCAGTCAAAATGAGCCTTAGAATTCTTCCCTACCTTATTCCTGTGCTGAGATACAGGCTGCTCCAACCTGCTGTAAAATGCTTGATTTCGAGAGTGAGCGAAACTAATGAAAACATTGTTGGGGTAAAACCTAAAGGGAAAGACCTAGCACCAAATCCAATTTGCCATCTGATCTAACTTCTGGAGGCAGTCAAAATGAGCCTTAGAATTCTTCCCTACCTTATTCCTGTGCTGAGATACAGGCTGCTCCAACCTGCTGTAAAATGCTTGATTTCGAGAGTGAGCGAAACTAATGAAAACATTGTTGGGGTAAAACCTAAAGGGAAAGACCTAGCACCAAATCCAATTTGCCATCTGATCTAACTTCTGGAGGCAGTCAAAATGAGCCTTAGAATTCTTCCCTACCTTATTCCTGTGCTGAGATACAGGCTGCTCCAACCTGCTGTAAAATGCTTGATTTCGAGAGTGAGCGAAACTAATGAAAACATCGTTGGGGTAAAACCCTAAAGGGAAAGACCTAGCACCAAATCCAATTTGCCATCTGATCTAACTTCTGGAGGCAGTCAAAATGAGCCTTAGAATTCTTCCCTACCTTATTCCTGTGCTGAGATACAGGCTGCTCCAACCTGCTAAAATGCTTGATTTCGAGAGTGAGCGAAACTAATGAAAACATTGTTGGGGTAAAACCTAAAGGGAAAGACCTAGCACCAAATCCAATTTGCCATCTGATCTAACTTCTGGAGGCAGTCAAAATGATCCTTAGAATTCTTCCCTACCTTATTCCTGTGCTGAGATACAGGCTGCTCCAACCTGCTGTAAAATGCTTGATTTCGAGAGTGAGCGAAACTAATGAAAACATTGTTGGGGTAAAACCTAAAGGGAAAGACCTAGCACCAAATCCAATTTGCCATCTGATCTAACTTCTGGAGGCAGTCAAAATGATCCTTAGAATTCTTCCCCTACCTTATTCCTGTGCTGAGATACAGGCTGCTCCAACCTGCTGTAAAATGCTTGATTTCGAGAGTGAGCGAAACTAATGAAAACATTGTTGGGGTAAAACCTAAAGGGAAAGACCTAGCACCAAATCCAATTTGCCATCTGATCTAACTTCTGGAGGCAGTCAAAATGAGCCTTAGAATTCTTCCCTACCTTATTCCTGTGCTGAGATACAGGCTGCTCCAACCTGCTGTAAAATGCTTGATTTCGAGAGTGAGCGAAACTAATGAAAACATTGTTGGGGTAAAACCTAAAGGGAAAGACCTAGCACCAAATCCAATTTGCCATCTGATCTAACTTCTGGAGGCAGTCAAAATGAGCCTTAGAATTCTTCCCTACCTTATTCCTGTGCTGAGATACAGGCTGCTCCAACCTGCTGTAAAATGCTTGATTTCGAGAGTGAGCGAAACTAATGAAAACATTGTTGGGGTAAAACCTAAAGGGAAAGACCTAGCACCAAATCCAATTTGCCATCTGATCTAACTTCTGGAGGCAGTCAAAATGATCCTTAGAATTCTTCCCTACCTTATTCCTGTGCTGAGATACAGGCTGCTCCAACCTGCTGTAAAATGCTTGATTTCGAGAGTGAGCGAAACTAATGAAAACATTGTTGGGGTAAAACCTAAAGGGAAAGACCTAGCACCAAATCCAATTTGCCATCTGATCTAACTTCTGGAGGCAGTCAAAATGAGCCTTAGAATTCTTCCCTACCTTATTCCTGTGCTGAGATACAGGCTGCTCCAACCTGCTGTAAAATGCTTGATTTCGAGAGTGAGCGAAACTAATGAAAACATCGTTGGGGTAAAACCTAAAGGGAAAGACCTAGCACCAAATCCAATTTGCCATCTGATCTAACTTCTGGAGGCAGTCAAAATGAGCCTTAGAATTCTTCCCTACCTTATTCCTGTGCTGAGATACAGGCTGCTCCAACCTGCTGTAAAATGCTTGATTTCGAGAGTGAGCGAAACTAATGAAAACATTGTTGGGGTAAAACCTAAAGGGAAAGACCTAGCACCAAATCCAATTTGCCATCTGATCTAACTTCTGGAGGCAGTCAAAATGATCCTTAGAATTCTTCCCTACCTTATTCCTGTGCTGAGATACAGGCTGCTCCAACCTGCTGTAAAATGCTTGATTTCGAGAGTGAGCGAAACTAATGAAAACATTGTTGGGGTAAAACCTAAAGGGAAAGACCTAGCACCAAATCCAATTTGCCATCTGATCTAACTTCTGGAGGCAGTCAAAATGATCCTTAGAATTCTTCCCTACCTTATTCCTGTGCTGAGATACAGGCTGCTCCAACCTGCTGTAAAATGCTTGATTTCGAGAGTGAGCGAAACTAATGAAAACATTGTTGGGGTAAAACCTAAAGGGAAAGACCTAGCACCAAATCCAATTTGCCATCTGATCTAACTTCTGGAGGCAGTCAAAATGAGCCTTAGAATTCTTCCCTACCTTATTCCTGTGCTGAGATACAGGCTGCTCCAACCTGCTGTAAAATGCTTGATTTCGAGAGTGAGCGAAACTAATGAAAACATTGTTGGGGTAAAACCTAAAGGGAAAGACCTAGCACCAAATCCAATTTGCCATCTGATCTAACTTCTGGAGGCAGTCAAAATGAGCCTTAGAATTCTTCCCTACCTTATTCCTGTGCTGAGATACAGGCTGCTCCAACCTGCTGTAAAATGCTTGATTTCGAGAGTGAGCGAAACTAATGAAAACATTGTTGGGGTAAAACCTAAAGGGAAAGACCTAGCACCAAATCCAATTTGCCATCTGATCTAACTTCTGGAGGCAGTCAAAATGAGCCTTAGAATTCTTCCCTACCTTATTCCTGTGCTGAGATACAGGCTGCTCCAACCTGCTGTAAAATGCTTGATTTCGAGAGTGAGCGAAACTAATGAAAACATTGTTGGGGTAAAACCTAAAGGGAAAGACCTAGCACCAAATCCAATTTGCCATCTGATCTAACTTCTGGAGGCAGTCAAAATGATCCTTAGAATTCTTCCCTACCTTATTCCTGTGCTGAGATACAGGCTGCTCCAACCTGCTGTAAAATGCTTGATTTCGAGAGTGAGCGAAACTAATGAAAACATTGATGGGGTAAAACCTAAAGGGAAAGACCTAGCACCAAATCCAATTTGCCATCTGATCTAACTTCTGGAGGCAGTCAAAATGAGCCTTAGAATTCTTCCCTACCTTATTCCTGTGCTGAGATACAGGCTGCTCCAACCTGCTGTAAAATGCTTGATTTCGAGAGTGAGCGAAACTAATGAAAACACTGTTGGGGTAAAACCTAAAGGGAAAGACCTAGCACCAAATCCAATTTGCCATCTGATCTAACTTCTGGAGGCAGTCAAAATGAGCATTTGAATTCTTCCCTACCTTATTCCTGTGCTGAGATACAGGCTGCTCCAACCTGCTGTAAAATGCTTGATTTCGAGAGTGAACGAAACTAATGAAAACATTGTTGGGGTAAAACCTAAAGGGAAAGACCTAGCACCAAATCCAATTTGCCATCTGATCTAACTTCTGGAGGCAGTCAAAATGATCCTTAGAATTCTTCCCTACCTTATTCCTGTGCTGAGATACAGGCTGCTCCAACCTGCTGTAAAATGCTTGATTTCGAGAGTGAGCGAAACTAATGAAAACATTGTTGGGGTAAAACCTAAAGGGAAAGACCTAGCACCAAATCCAATTTGCCATCTGATCTAACTTCTGGAGGCAGTCAAAATGATCCTTAGAATTCTTCCCTACCTTATTCCTGTGCTGAGATACAGGCTGCTCCAACCTGCTGTAAAATGCTTGATTTCGAGAGTGAGCGAAACTAATGAAAACATTGTTGGGGTAAAACCTAAAGGGAAAGACCTAGCACCAAATCCAATTTGCCATCTGATCTAACTTCTGGAGGCAGTCAAAATGATCCTTAGAATTCTTCCCTACCTTATTCCTGTGCTGAGATACAGGCTGCTCCAACCTGCTGTAAAATGCTTGATTTCGAGAGTGAGCGAAACTAATGAAAACATTGTTGGGGTAAAACCTAAAGGGAAAGACCTAGCACCAAATCCAATTTGCCATCTGATCTAACTTCTGGAGGCAGTCAAAATGAGCCTTAGAATTCTTCCCTACCTTATTCCTGTGCTGAGATACAGGCTGCTCCAACCTGCTGTAAAATGCTTGATTTCGAGAGTGAGCGAAACTAATGAAAACATTGTTGGGGTAAAACCTAAAGGGAAAGACCTAGCACCAAATCCAATTTGCCATCTGATCTAACTTCTGGAGGCAGTCAAAATGAGCATTTGAATTCTTCCCTACCTTATTCCTGTGCTGAGATACAGGCTGCTCCAACCTGCTGTAAAATGCTTGATTTCGAGAGTGAGCGAAACTAATGAAAACATTGTTGGGGTAAAACCTAAAGGGAAAGACCTAGCACCAAATCCAATTTGCCATCTGATCTAACTTCTGGAGGCAGTCAAAATGATCCTTAGAATTCTTCCCTACCTTATTCCTGTGCTGAGATACAGGCTGCTCCAACCTGCTGTAAAATGCTTGATTTCGAGAGTGAGCGAAACTAATGAAAACATTGTTGGGGTAAAACCTAAAGGGAAAGACCTAGCACCAAATCCAATTTGCCATCTGATCTAACTTCTGGAGGCAGTCAAAATGAGCCTTAGAATTCTTCCCTACCTTATTCCTGTGCTGAGATACAGGCTGCTCCAACCTGCAGTAAAATGCTTGATTTCGAGAGTGAGCGAAACTAATGAAAACATTGTTGGGGTAAAACCTAAAGGGAAAGACCTAGCACCAAATCCAATTTGCCATCTGATCTAACTTCTGGAGGCAGTCAAAATGAGCCTTAGAATTCTTCCCTACCTTATTCCTGTGCTGAGATACAGGCTGCTCCAACCTGCTGTAAAATGCTTGATTTCGAGAGTGAGCGAAACTAATGAAAACATTGTTGGGGTAAAACCTAAAGGGAAAGACCTAGCACCAAATCCAATTTGCCATCTGATCTAACTTCTGGAGGCAGTCAAAATGAGCATTTGAATTCTTCCCTACCTTATTCCTGTGCTGAGATACAGGCTGCTCCAACCTGCTGTAAAATGCTTGATTTCGAGAGTGAGCGAAACTAATGAAAACATTGTTGGGGTAAAACCTAAAGGGAAAGACCTAGCACCAAATCCAATTTGCCATCTGATCTAACTTCTGGAGGCAGTCAAAATGATCCTTAGAATTCTTCCCTACCTTATTCCTGTGCTGAGATACAGGCTGCTCCAACCTGCTGTAAAATGCTTGATTTCGAGAGTGAGCGAAACTAATGAAAACATTGTTGGGGTAAAACCTAAAGGGAAAGACCTAGCACCAAATCCAATTTGCCATCTGATCTAACTTCTGGAGGCAGTCAAAATGAGCCTTAGAATTCTTCCCTACCTTATTCCTGTGCTGAGATACAGGCTGCTCCAACCTGCAGTAAAATGCTTGATTTCGAGAGTGAGCGAAACTAATGAAAACATTGTTGGGGTAAAACCTAAAGGGAAAGACCTAGCACCAAATCCAATTTGCCATCTGATCTAACTTCTGGAGGCAGTCAAAATGAGCCTTAGAATTCTTCCCTACCTTATTCCTGTGCTGAGATACAGGCTGCTCCAACCTGCTGTAAAATGCTTGATTTCGAGAGTGAGCGAAACTAATGAAAACATTGTTGGGGTAAAACCTAAAGGGAAAGACCTAGCACCAAATCCAATTTGCCATCTGATCTAACTTCTGGAGGCAGTCAAAATGAGCATTTGAATTCTTCCCTACCTTATTCCTGTGCTGAGATACAGGCTGCTCCAACCTGCTGTAAAATGCTTGATTTCGAGAGTGAGCGAAACTAATGAAAACATTGTTGGGGTAAAACCTAAAGGGAAAGACCTAGCACCAAATCCAATTTGCCATCTGATCTAACTTCTGGAGGCAGTCAAAATGATCCTTAGAATTCTTCCCTACCTTATTCCTGTGCTGAGATACAGGCTGCTCCAACCTGCTGTAAAATGCTTGATTTCGAGAGTGAGCGAAACTAATGAAAACATTGTTGGGGTAAAACCTAAAGGGAAAGACCTAGCACCAAATGCAATTTGCCATCTGATCTAACTTCTGGAGGCAGTCAAAATGAGCCTTAGAATTCTTCCCTACCTTATTCCTGTGCTGAGATACAGGCTGCTCCAACCTGCTGTAAAATGCTTGATTTCGAGAGTGAGCGAAACTAATGAAAACATTGTTGGGGTAAAACCTAAAGGGAAAGACCTAGCACCAAATCCAATTTGCCATCTGATCTAACTTCTGGAGGCAGTCAAAATGAGCCTTAGAATTCTTCCCTACCTTATTCCTGTGCTGAGATACAGGCTGCTCCAACCTGCTGTAAAATGCTTGATTTCGAGAGTGAGCGAAACTAATGAAAACATCGTTGGGTAAAACCTAAAGGGAAAGACCTAGCACCAAATCCAATTTGCCATCTGATCTAACTTCTGGAGGCAGTCAAAATGAGCCTTAGAATTCTTCCCTACCTTATTCCTGTGCTGAGATACAGGCTGCTCCAACCTGCTGTAAAATGCTTGATTTCGAGAGTGAGCGAAACTAATGAAAACATTGTTGGGGTAAAACCTAAAGGGAAAGACCTAGCACCAAATCCAATTTGCCATCTGATCTAACTTCTGGAGGCAGTCAAAATGAGCCTTAGAATTCTTCCCTACCTTATTCCTGTGCTGAGATACAGGCTGCTCCAACCTGCTGTAAAATGCTTGATTTCGAGAGTGAGCGAAACTAATGAAAACATTGTTGGGGTAAAACCTAAAGGGAAAGACCTAGCACCAAATCCAATTTGCCATCTGATCTAACTTCTGGAGGCAGTCAAAATGAGCCTTAGAATTCTTCCCTACCTTATTCCTGTGCTGAGATACAGGCTGCTCCAACCTGCTGTAAAATGCTTGATTTCGAGAGTGAGCAAAACCAATGAAAACATTGTTGGGGTAAAACCTAAAGGGAAAGACCTAGCACCAAATCCAATTTGCCATCTGATCTAACTTCTGGAGGCAGTCAAAATGAGCCTTAGAATTCTTCCCTACCTTATTCCTGTGCTGAGATACAGGCTGCTCCAACCTGCTGTAAAATGCTTGATTTCGAGAGTGAGCGAAACTAATGAAAACATTGTTGGGGTAAAACCTAAAGGGAAAGACCTAGCACCAAATCCAATTTGCCATCTGATCTAACTTCTGGAGGCAGTCAAAATGATCCTTAGAATTCTTCCCTACCTTATTCCTGTGCTGAGATACAGGCTGCTCCAACCTGCTGTAAAATGCTTGATTTCGAGAGTGAGCGAAACTAATGAAAACATCGTTGGGGTAAAACCTAAAGGGAAAGACCTAGCACCAAATCCAATTTGCCATCTGATCTAACTTCTGGAGGCAGTCAAAATGAGCCTTAGAATTCTTCCCTACCTTATTCCTGTGCTGAGATACAGGCTGCTCCAACCTGCTGTAAAATGCTTGATTTCGAGAGTGAGCGAAACTAATGAAAACATTGTTGGGGTAAAACCTAAAGGGAAAGACCTAGCACCAAATCCAATTTGCCATCTGATCTAACTTCTGGAGGCAGTCAAAATGAGCCTTAGAATTCTTCCCTACCTTATTCCTGTGCTGAGATACAGGCTGCTCCAACCTGCTGTAAAATGCTTGATTTCGAGAGTGAGCGAAACTAATGAAAACATTGTTGGGGTAAAACCTAAAGGGAAAGACCTAGCACCAAATCCAATTTGCCATCTGATCTAACTTCTGGAGGCAGTCAAAATGATCCTTAGAATTCTTCCCTACCTTATTCCTGTGCTGAGATACAGGCTGCTCCAACCTGCTGTAAAATGCTTGATTTCGAGAGTGAGCGAAACTAATGAAAACATTGTTGGGGTAAAACCTAAAGGGAAAGACCTAGCACCAAATCCAATTTGCCATCTGATCTAACTTCTGGAGGCAGTCAAAATGATCCTTAGAATTCTTCCCTACCTTATTCCTGTGCTGAGATACAGGCTGCTCCAACCTGCTGTAAAATGCTTGATTTCGAGAGTGAGCGAAACTAATGAAAACATTGTTGGGGTAAAACCTAAAGGGAAAGACCTAGCACCAAATCCAATTTGCCATCTGATCTAACTTCTGGAGGCAGTCAAAATGAGCCTTAGAATTCTTCCCTACCTTATTCCTGTGCTGAGATACAGGCTGCTCCAACCTGCTGTAAAATGCTTGATTTCGAGAGTGAGCGAAACTAATGAAAACATTGTTGGGGTAAAACCTAAAGGGAAAGACCTAGCACCAAATCCAATTTGCCATCTGATCTAACTTCTGGAGGCAGTCAAAATGAGCCTTAGAATTCTTCCCTACCTTATTCCTGTGCTGAGATACAGGCTGCTCCAACCTGCTGTAAAATGCTTGATTTCGAGAGTGAGCGAAACTAATGAAAACATTGTTGGGGTAAAACCTAAAGGGAAAGACCTAGCACCAAATCCAATTTGCCATCTGATCTAACTTCTGGAGGCAGTCAAAATGAGCCTTAGAATTCTTCCCTACCTTATTCCTGTGCTGAGATACAGGCTGCTCCAACCTGCTGTAAAATGCTTGATTTCGAGAGTGAGCGAAACTAATGAAAACATTGTTGGGGTAAAACCTAAAGGGAAAGACCTAGCACCAAATCCAATTTGCCATCTGATCTAACTTCTGGAGGCAGTCAAAATGAGCCTTAGAATTCTTCCCTACCTTATTCCTGTGCTGAGATACAGGCTGCTCCAACCTGCTGTAAAATGCTTGATTTCGAGAGTGAGCGAAACTAATGAAAACATCGTTGGGGTAAAACCTAAAGGGAAAGACCTAGCACCAAATCCAATTTGCCATCTGATCTAACTTCTGGAGGCAGTCAAAATGATCCTTAGAATTCTTCCCTACCTTATTCCTGTGCTGAGATACAGGCTGCTCCAACCTGCTGTAAAATGCTTGATTTCGAGAGTGAGCGAAACTAATGAAAACATTGTTGGGGTAAAACCTAAAGGGAAAGACCTAGCACCAAATCCAATTTGCCATCTGATCTAACTTCTGGAGGCAGTCAAAATGATCCTTAGAATTCTTCCCTACCTTATTCCTGTGCTGAGATACAGGCTGCTCCAACCTGCTGTAAAATGCTTGATTTCGAGAGTGAGCGAAACTAATGAAAACATTGTTGGGGTAAAACCTAAAGGGAAAGACCTAGCACCAAATCCAATTTGCCATCTGATCTAACTTCTGGAGGCAGTCAAAATGAGCCTTAGAATTCTTCCCTACCTTATTCCTGTGCTGAGATACAGGCTGCTCCAACCTGCTGTAAAATGCTTGATTTCGAGAGTGAGCGAAACTAATGAAAACATTGTTGGGGTAAAACCTAAAGGGAAAGACCTAGCACCAAATCCAATTTGCCATCTGATCTAACTTCTGGAGGCAGTCAAAATGAGCCTTAGAATTCTTCCCTACCTTATTCCTGTGCTGAGATACAGGCTGCTCCAACCTGCTGTAAAATGCTTGATTTCGAGAGTGAGCGAAACTAATGAAAACATTGTTGGGGTAAAACCTAAAGGGAAAGACCTAGCACCAAATCCAATTTGCCATCTGATCTAACTTCTGGAGGCAGTCAAAATGAGCCTTAGAATTCTTCCCTACCTTATTCCTGTGCTGAGATACAGGCTGCTCCAACCTGCTGTAAAATGCTTGATTTCGAGAGTGAGCGAAACTAATGAAAACATTGTTGGGGTAAAACCTAAAGGGAAAGACCTAGCACCAAATCCAATTTGCCATCTGATCTAACTTCTGGAGGCAGTCAAAATGATCCTTAGAATTCTTCCCTACCTTATTCCTGTGCTGAGATACAGGCTGCTCCAACCTGCTGTAAAATGCTTGATTTCGAGAGTGAGCGAAACTAATGAAAACATTGTTGGGGTAAAACCTAAAGGGAAAGACCTAGCACCAAATCCAATTTGCCATCTGATCTAACTTCTGGAGGCAGTCAAAATGAGCCTTAGAATTCTTCCCTACCTTATTCCTGTGCTGAGATACAGGCTGCTCCAACCTGCTGTAAAATGCTTGATTTCGAGAGTGAGCGAAACTAATGAAAACATTGTTGGGGTAAAACCTAAAGGGAAAGACCTAGCACCAAATCCAATTTGCCATCTGATCTAACTTCTGGAGGCAGTCAAAATGAGCCTTAGAATTCTTCCCTACCTTATTCCTGTGCTGAGATACAGGCTGCTCCAACCTGCTGTAAAATGCTTGATTTCGAGAGTGAGCGAAACTAATGAAAACATCGTTGGGGTAAAACCTAAAGGGAAAGACCTAGCACCAAATCCAATTTGCCATCTGATCTAACTTCTGGAGGCAGTCAAAATGATCCTTAGAATTCTTCCCTACCTTATTCCTGTGCTGAGATACAGGCTGCTCCAACCTGCTGTAAAATGCTTGATTTCGAGAGTGAGCGAAACTAATGAAAACATTGTTGGGGTAAAACCTAAAGGGAAAGACCTAGCACCAAATCCAATTTGCCATCTGATCTAACTTCTGGAGGCAGTCAAAATGATCCTTAGAATTCTTCCCTACCTTATTCCTGTGCTGAGATACAGGCTGCTCCAACCTGCTGTAAAATGCTTGATTTCGAGAGTGAGCGAAACTAATGAAAACATTGTTGGGGTAAAACCTAAAGGGAAAGACCTAGCACCAAATCCAATTTGCCATCTGATCTAACTTCTGGAGGCAGTCAAAATGAGCCTTAGAATTCTTCCCTACCTTATTCCTGTGCTGAGATACAGGCTGCTCCAACCTGCTGTAAAATGCTTGATTTCGAGAGTGAGCGAAACTAATGAAAACATTGTTGGGGTAAAACCTAAAGGGAAAGACCTAGCACCAAATCCAATTTGCCATCTGATCTAACTTCTGGAGGCAGTCAAAATGAGCCTTAGAATTCTTCCCTACCTTATTCCTGTGCTGAGATACAGGCTGCTCCAACCTGCTGTAAAATGCTTGATTTCGAGAGTGAGCGAAACTAATGAAAACATTGTTGGGGTAAAACCTAAAGGGAAAGACCTAGCACCAAATCCAATTTGCCATCTGATCTAACTTCTGGAGGCAGTCAAAATGAGCCTTAGAATTCTTCCCTACCTTATTCCTGTGCTGAGATACAGGCTGCTCCAACCTGCTGTAAAATGCTTGATTTCGAGAGTGAGCGAAACTAATGAAAACATTGATGGGGTAAAACCTAAAGGGAAAGACCTAGCACCAAATCCAATTTGCCATCTGATCTAACTTCTGGAGGCAGTCAAAATGAGCCTTAGAATTCTTCCCTACCTTATTCCTGTGCTGAGATACAGGCTGCTCCAACCTGCTGTAAAATGCTTGATTTCGAGAGTGAGCGAAAACTAATGAAAACATTGTTGGGGTAAAACCTAAAGGGAAAGACCTAGCACCAAATCCAATTTGCCATCTGATCTAACTTCTGGAGGCAGTCAAAATGAGCCTTAGAATTCTTCCCTACCTTATTCCTGTGCTGAGATACAGGCTGCTCCAACCTGCTGTAAAATGCTTGATTTCGAGAGTGAGCGAAACTAATGAAAACATTGTTGGGGTAAAACCTAAAGGGAAAGACCTAGCACCAAATCCAATTTGCCATCTGATCTAACTTCTGGAGGCAGTCAAAATGATCCTTAGAATTCTTCCCTACCTTATTCCTGTGCTGAGATACAGGCTGCTCCAACCTGCTGTAAAATGCTTGATTTCGAGAGTGAGCGAAACTAATGAAAACATTGTTGGGGTAAAACCTAAAGGGAAAGACCTAGCACCAAATCCAATTTGCCATCTGATCTAACTTCTGGAGGCAGTCAAAATGATCCTTAGAATTCTTCCCTACCTTATTCCTGTGCTGAGATACAGGCTGCTCCAACCTGCTGTAAAATGCTTGATTTCGAGAGTGAGCGAAACTAATGAAAACATTGTTGGGGTAAAACCTAAAGGGAAAGACCTAGCACCAAATCCAATTTGCCATCTGATCTAACTTCTGGAGGCAGTCAAAATGAGCCTTAGAATTCTTCCCTACCTTATTCCTGTGCTGAGATACAGGCTGCTCCAACCTGCTGTAAAATGCTTGATTTCGAGAGTGAGCGAAACTAATGAAAACATTGTTGGGGTAAAACCTAAAGGGAAAGACCTAGCACCAAATCCAATTTGCCATCTGATCTAACTTCTGGAGGCAGTCAAAATGATCCTTAGAATTCTTCCCTACCTTATTCCTGTGCTGAGATACAGGCTGCTCCAACCTGCTGTAAAATGCTTGATTTCGAGAGTGAGCGAAACTAATGAAAACATTGTTGGGGTAAAACCTAAAGGGAAAGACCTAGCACCAAATCCAATTTGCCATCTGATCTAACTTCTGGAGGCAGTCAAAATGATCCTTAGAATTCTTCCCTACCTTATTCCTGTGCTGAGATACAGGCTGCTCCAACCTGCTGTAAAATGCTTGATTTCGAGAGTGAGCGAAACTAATGAAAACATTGTTGGGGTAAAACCTAAAGGGAAAGACCTAGCACCAAATCCAATTTGCCATCTGATCTAACTTCTGGAGGCAGTCAAAATGAGCCTTAGAATTCTTCCCTACCTTATTCCTGTGCTGAGATACAGGCTGCTCCAACCTGCTGTAAAATGCTTGATTTCGAGAGTGAGCGAAACTAATGAAAACATTGTTGGGGTAAAACCTAAAGGGAAAGACCTAGCACCAAATCCAATTTGCCATCTGATCTAACTTCTGGAGGCAGTCAAAATGAGCCTTAGAATTCTTCCCTACCTTATTCCTGTGCTGAGATACAGGCTGCTCCAACCTGCTGTAAAATGCTTGATTTCGAGAGTGAGCGAAACTAATGAAAACATTGTTGGGGTAAAACCTAAAGGGAAAGACCTAGCACCAAATCCAATTTGCCATCTGATCTAACTTCTGGAGGCAGTCAAAATGAGCATTTGAATTCTTCCCTACCTTATTCCTGTGCTGAGATACAGGCTGCTCCAACCTGCTGTAAAATGCTTGATTTCGAGAGTGAGCGAAACTAATGAAAACATTGTTGGGGTAAAACCTAAAGGGAAAGACCTAGCACCAAATCCAATTTGCCATCTGATCTAACTTCTGGAGGCAGTCAAAATGATCCTTAGAATTCTTCCCTACCTTATTCCTGTGCTGAGATACAGGCTGCTCCAACCTGCTGTAAAATGCTTGATTTCGAGAGTGAGCGAAACTAATGAAAACATTGTTGGGGTAAAACCTAAAGGGAAAGACCTAGCACCAAATCCAATTTGCCATCTGATCTAACTTCTGGAGGCAGTCAAAATGAGCCTTAGAATTCTTCCCTACCTTATTCCTGTGCTGAGATACAGGCTGCTCCAACCTGCTGTAAAATGCTTGATTTCGAGAGTGAGCGAAACTAATGAAAACATTGTTGGGGTAAAACCTAAAGGGAAAGACCTAGCACCAAATCCAATTTGCCATCTGATCTAACTTCTGGAGGCAGTCAAAATGATCCTTAGAATTCTTCCCTACCTTATTCCTGTGCTGAGATACAGGCTGCTCCAACCTGCTGTAAAATGCTTGATTTCGAGAGTGAGCGAAACTAATGAAAACATTGTTGGGGTAAAACCTAAAGGGAAAGACCTAGCACCAAATCCAATTTGCCATCTGATCTAACTTCTGGAGGCAGTCAAAATGAGCCTTAGAATTCTTCCCTACCTTATTCCTGTGCTGAGATACAGGCTGCTCCAACCTGCAGTAAAATGCTTGATTTCGAGAGTGAGCGAAACTAATGAAAACATTGTTGGGGTAAAACCTAAAGGGAAAGACCTAGCACCAAATCCAATTTGCCATCTGATCTAACTTCTGGAGGCAGTCAAAATGAGCCTTAGAATTCTTCCCTACCTTATTCCTGTGCTGAGATACAGGCTGCTCCAACCTGCTGTAAAATGCTTGATTTCGAGAGTGAGCGAAACTAATGAAAACATTGTTGGGGTAAAACCTAAAGGGAAAGACCTAGCACCAAATCCAATTTGCCATCTGATCTAACTTCTGGAGGCAGTCAAAATGAGCATTTGAATTCTTCCCTACCTTATTCCTGTGCTGAGATACAGGCTGCTCCAACCTGCTGTAAAATGCTTGATTTCGAGAGTGAGCGAAACTAATGAAAACATTGTTGGGGTAAAACCTAAAGGGAAAGACCTAGCACCAAATCCAATTTGCCATCTGATCTAACTTCTGGAGGCAGTCAAAATGATCCTTAGAATTCTTCCCTACCTTATTCCTGTGCTGAGATACAGGCTGCTCCAACCTGCTGTAAAATGCTTGATTTCGAGAGTGAGCGAAACTAATGAAAACATTGTTGGGGTAAAACCTAAAGGGAAAGACCTAGCACCAAATGCAATTTGCCATCTGATCTAACTTCTGGAGGCAGTCAAAATGAGCCTTAGAATTCTTCCCTACCTTATTCCTGTGCTGAGATACAGGCTGCTCCAACCTGCTGTAAAATGCTTGATTTCGAGAGTGAGCGAAACTAATGAAAACATTGTTGGGGTAAAACCTAAAGGGAAAGACCTAGCACCAAATCCAATTTGCCATCTGATCTAACTTCTGGAGGCAGTCAAAATGAGCCTTAGAATTCTTCCCTACCTTATTCCTGTGCTGAGATACAGGCTGCTCCAACCTGCTGTAAAATGCTTGATTTCGAGAGTGAGCGAAACTAATGAAAACATTGTTGGGGTAAAACCTAAAGGGAAAGACCTAGCACCAAATCCAATTTGCCATCTGATCTAACTTCTGGAGGCAGTCAAAATGAGCATTTGAATTCTTCCCTACCTTATTCCTGTGCTGAGATACAGGCTGCTCCAACCTGCTGTAAAATGCTTGATTTCGAGAGTGAGCGAAACTAATGAAAACATTGTTGGGGTAAAACCTAAAGGGAAAGACCTAGCACCAAATCCAATTTGCCATCTGATCTAACTTCTGGAGGCAGTCAAAATGAGCCTTAGAATTCTTCCCTACCTTATTCCTGTGCTGAGATACAGGCTGCTCCAACCTGCTGTAAAATGCTTGATTTCGAGAGTGAGCGAAACTAATGAAAACATTGTTGGGGTAAAACCTAAAGGGAAAGACCTAGCACCAAATCCAATTTGCCATCTGATCTAACTTCTGGAGGCAGTCAAAATGATCCTTAGAATTCTTCCCTACCTTATTCCTGTGCTGAGATACAGGCTGCTCCAACCTGCTGTAAAATGCTTGATTTCGAGAGTGAGCGAAACTAATGAAAACATTGTTGGGGTAAAACCTAAAGGGAAAGACCTAGCACCAAATCCAATTTGCCATCCTGATCTAACTTCTGGAGGCAGTCAAAATGAGCCTTAGAATTCTTCCCTACCTTATTCCTGTGCTGAGATACAGGCTGCTCCAACCTGCTGTAAAATGCTTGATTTCGAGAGTGAGCGAAACTAATGAAAACATTGTTGGGGTAAAACCTAAAGGGAAAGACCTAGCACCAAATCCAATTTGCCATCTGATCTAACTTCTGGAGGCAGTCAAAATGATCCTTAGAATTCTTCCCTACCTTATTCCTGTGCTGAGATACAGGCTGCTCCAACCTGCTGTAAAATGCTTGATTTCGAGAGTGAGCGAAACTAATGAAAACATTGTTGGGGTAAAACCTAAAGGGAAAGACCTAGCACCAAATCCAATTTGCCATCTGATCTAACTTCTGGAGGCAGTCAAAATGAGCATTTGAATTCTTCCCTACCTTATTCCTGTGCTGAGATACAGGCTGCTCCAACCTGCTGTAAAATGCTTGATTTCGAGAGTGAGCGAAACTAATGAAAACATTGTTGGGGTAAAACCTAAAGGGAAAGACCTAGCACCAAATCCAATTTGCCATCTGATCTAACTTCTGGAGGCAGTCAAAATGAGCCTTAGAATTCTTCCCTACCTTATTCCTGTGCTGAGATACAGGCTGCTCCAACCTGCTGTAAAATGCTTGATTTCGAGAGTGAGCGAAACTAATGAAAACATTGTTGGGGTAAAACCTAAAGGGAAAGACCTAGCACCAAATCCAATTTGCCATCTGATCTAACTTCTGGAGGCAGTCAAAATGAGCATTTGAATTCTTCCCTACCTTATTCCTGTGCTGAGATACAGGCTGCTCCAACCTGCTGTAAAATGCTTGATTTCGAGAGTGAGCGAAACTAATGAAAACATTGTTGGGGTAAAACCTAAAGGGAAAGACCTAGCACCAAATCCAATTTGCCATCTGATCTAACTTCTGGAGGCAGTCAAAATGATCCTTAGAATTCTTCCCTACCTTATTCCTGTGCTGAGATACAGGCTGCTCCAACCTGCTGTAAAATGCTTGATTTCGAGAGTGAGCGAAACTAATGAAAACATTGTTGGGGTAAAACCTAAAGGGAAAGACCTAGCACCAAATCCAATTTGCCATCTGATCTAACTTCTGGAGGCAGTCAAAATGAGCCTTAGAATTCTTCCCTACCTTATTCCTGTGCTGAGATACAGGCTGCTCCAACCTGCTGTAAAATGCTTGATTTCGAGAGTGAGCGAAACTAATGAAAACATTGTTGGGGTAAAACCTAAAGGGAAAGACCTAGCACCAAATCCAATTTGCCATCTGATCTAACTTCTGGAGGCAGTCAAAATGATCCTTAGAATTCTTCCCTACCTTATTCCTGTGCTGAGATACAGGCTGCTCCAACCTGCTGTAAAATGCTTGATTTCGAGAGTGAGCGAAACTAATGAAAACATTGTTGGGGTAAAACCTAAAGGGAAAGACCTAGCACCAAATCCAATTTGCCATCTGATCTAACTTCTGGAGGCAGTCAAAATGAGCCTTAGAATTCTTCCCTACCTTATTCCTGTGCTGAGATACAGGCTGCTCCAACCTGCAGTAAAATGCTTGATTTCGAGAGTGAGCGAAACTAATGAAAACATTGTTGGGGTAAAACCTAAAGGGAAAGACCTAGCACCAAATCCAATTTGCCATCTGATCTAACTTCTGGAGGCAGTCAAAATGAGCCTTAGAATTCTTCCCTACCTTATTCCTGTGCTGAGATACAGGCTGCTCCAACCTGCTGTAAAATGCTTGATTTCGAGAGTGAGCGAAACTAATGAAAACATTGTTGGGGTAAAACCTAAAGGGAAAGACCTAGCACCAAATCCAATTTGCCATCTGATCTAACTTCTGGAGGCAGTCAAAATGAGCATTTGAATTCTTCCCTACCTTATTCCTGTGCTGAGATACAGGCTGCTCCAACCTGCTGTAAAATGCTTGATTTCGAGAGTGAGCGAAACTAATGAAAACATTGTTGGGGTAAAACCTAAAGGGAAAGACCTAGCACCAAATCCAATTTGCCATCTGATCTAACTTCTGGAGGCAGTCAAAATGATCCTTAGAATTCTTCCCTACCTTATTCCTGTGCTGAGATACAGGCTGCTCCAACCTGCTGTAAAATGCTTGATTTCGAGAGTGAGCGAAACTAATGAAAACATTGTTGGGGTAAAAACCTAAAGGGAAAGACCTAGCACCAAATGCAATTTGCCATCTGATCTAACTTCTGGAGGCAGTCAAAATGAGCCTTAGAATTCTTCCCTACCTTATTCCTGTGCTGAGATACAGGCTGCTCCAACCTGCTGTAAAATGCTTGATTTTCGAGAGTGAGCGAAACTAATGAAAACATTGTTGGGGTAAAACCTAAAGGGAAAGACCTAGCACCAAATCCAATTTGCCATCTGATCTAACTTCTGGAGGCAGTCAAAATGAGCCTTAGAATTCTTCCCTACCTTATTCCTGTGCTGAGATACAGGCTGCTCCAACCTGCTGTAAAATGCTTGATTTCGAGAGTGAGCGAAACTAATGAAAACATTGTTGGGGTAAAACCTAAAGGAAAAGACCTAGCACCAAATCCAATTTGCCATCTGATCTAACTTCTGGAGGCAGTCAAAATGAGCATTTGAATTCTTCCCTACCTTATTCCTGTGCTGAGATACAGGCTGCTCCAACCTGCTGTAAAATGCTTGATTTCGAGAGTGAGCGAAACTAATGAAAACATTGTTGGGGTAAAACCTAAAGGGAAAGACCTAGCACCAAATCCAATTTGCCATCTGATCTAACTTCTGGAGGCAGTCAAAATGAGCCTTAGAATTCTTCCCTACCTTATTCCTGTGCTGAGATACAGGCTGCTCCAACCTGCTGTAAAATGCTTGATTTCGAGAGTGAGCGAAACTAATGAAAACATTGTTGGGGTAAAACCTAAAGGGAAAGACCTAGCACCAAATCCAATTTGCCATCTGATCTAACTTCTGGAGGCAGTCAAAATGATCCTTAGAATTCTTCCCTACCTTATTCCTGTGCTGAGATACAGGCTGCTCCAACCTGCTGTAAAATGCTTGATTTCGAGAGTGAGCGAAACTAATGAAAACATTGTTGGGGTAAAACCTAAAGGGAAAGACCTAGCACCAAATCCAATTTGCCATCTGATCTAACTTCTGGAGGCAGTCAAAATGAGCCTTAGAATTCTTCCCTACCTTATTCCTGTGCTGAGATACAGGCTGCTCCAACCTGCTGTAAAATGCTTGATTTCGAGAGTGAGCGAAACTAATGAAAACATTGTTGGGGTAAAACCTAAAGGGAAAGACCTAGCACCAAATCCAATTTGCCATCTGATCTAACTTCTGGAGGCAGTCAAAATGAGCCTTAGAATTCTTCCCTACCTTATTCCTGTGCTGAGATACAGGCTGCTCCAACCTGCTGTAAAATGCTTGATTTCGAGAGTGAGCGAAACTAATGAAAACATTGTTGGGGTAAAACCTAAAGGGAAAGACCTAGCACCAAATCCAATTTGCCATCTGATCTAACTTCTGGAGGCAGTCAAAATGAGCATTTGAATTCTTCCCTACCTTATTCCTGTGCTGAGATACAGGCTGCTCCAACCTGCTGTAAAATGCTTGATTTCGAGAGTGAGCGAAACTAATGAAAACATTGTTGGGGTAAAACCTAAAGGGAAAGACCTAGCACCAAATCCAATTTGCCATCTGATCTAACTTCTGGAGGCAGTCAAAATGATCCTTAGAATTCTTCCCTACCTTATTCCTGTGCTGAGATACAGGCTGCTCCAACCTGCTGTAAAATGCTTGATTTCGAGAGTGAGCGAAACTAATGAAAACATTGTTGGGGTAAAACCTAAAGGGAAAGACCTAGCACCAAATCCAATTTGCCATCTGATCTAACTTCTGGAGGCAGTCAAAATGATCCTTAGAATTCTTCCCTACCTTATTCCTGTGCTGAGATACAGGCTGCTCCAACCTGCTGTAAAATGCTTGATTTCGAGAGTGAGCGAAACTAATGAAAACATTGTTGGGGTAAAACCTAAAGGGAAAGACCTAGCACCAAATCCAATTTGCCATCTGATCTAACTTCTGGAGGCAGTCAAAATGATCCTTAGAATTCTTCCCTACCTTATTCCTGTGCTGAGATACAGGCTGCTCCAACCTGCTGTAAAATGCTTGATTTCGAGAGTGAGCGAAACTAATGAAAACATTGTTGGGGTAAAACCTAAAGGGAAAGACCTAGCACCAAATCCAATTTGCCATCTGATCTAACTTCTGGAGGCAGTCAAAATGAGCCTTAGAATTCTTCCCTACCTTATTCCTGTGCTGAGATACAGGCTGCTCCAACCTGCTGTAAAATGCTTGATTTCGAGAGTGAGCGAAACTAATGAAAACATTGTTGGGGTAAAACCTAAAGGGAAAGACCTAGCACCAAATCCAATTTGCCATCTGATCTAACTTCTGGAGGCAGTCAAAATGAGCCTTAGAATTCTTCCCTACCTTATTCCTGTGCTGAGATACAGGCTGCTCCAACCTGCTGTAAAATGCTTGATTTCGAGAGTGAGCGAAACTAATGAAAACATTGTTGGGGTAAAACCTAAAGGGAAAGACCTAGCACCAAATCCAATTTGCCATCTGATCTAACTTCTGGAGGCAGTCAAAATGAGCCTTAGAATTCTTCCCTACCTTATTCCTGTGCTGAGATACAGGCTGCTCCAACCTGCTGTAAAATGCTTGATTTCGAGAGTGAGCGAAACTAATGAAAACATTGTTGGGGTAAAACCTAAAGGGAAAGACCTAGCACCAAATCCAATTTGCCATCTGATCTAACTTCTGGAGGCAGTCAAAATGATCCTTAGAATTCTTCCCTACCTTATTCCTGTGCTGAGATACAGGCTGCTCCAACCTGCTGTAAAATGCTTGATTTCGAGAGTGAGCGAAACTAATGAAAACATTGTTGGGGTAAAACCTAAAGGGAAAGACCTAGCACCAAATCCAATTTGCCATCTGATCTAACTTCTGGAGGCAGTCAAAATGAGCCTTAGAATTCTTCCCTACCTTATTCCTGTGCTGAGATACAGGCTGCTCCAACCTGCTGTAAAATGCTTGATTTCGAGAGTGAGCGAAACTAATGAAAACATTGTTGGGGTAAAACCTAAAGGGAAAGACCTAGCACCAAATCCAATTTGCCATCTGATCTAACTTCTGGAGGCAGTCAAAATGAGCCTTAGAATTCTTCCCTACCTTATTCCTGTGCTGAGATACAGGCTGCTCCAACCTGCTGTAAAATGCTTGATTTCGAGAGTGAGCGAAACTAATGAAAACATTGTTGGGGTAAAACCTAAAGGGAAAGACCTAGCACCAAATCCAATTTGCCATCTGATCTAACTTCTGGAGGCAGTCAAAATGAGCCTTAGAATTCTTCCCTACCTTATTCCCTGTGCTGAGATACAGGCTGCTCCAACCTGCTGTAAAATGCTTGATTTCGAGAGTGAGCGAAACTAATGAAAACATTGTTGGGGTAAAACCTAAAGGGAAAGACCTAGCACCAAATCCAATTTGCCATCTGATCTAACTTCTGGAGGCAGTCAAAATGAGCCTTAGAATTCTTCCCTACCTTATTCCTGTGCTGAGATACAGGCTGCTCCAACCTGCTGTAAAATGCTTGATTTCGAGAGTGAGCGAAACTAATGAAAACATTGTTGGGGTAAAACCTAAAGGGAAAGACCTAGCACCAAATCCAATTTGCCATCTGATCTAACTTCTGGAGGCAGTCAAAATGAGCCTTAGAATTCTTCTCTACCTTATTCCTGTGCTGAGATACAGGCTGCTCCAACCTGCTGTAAAATGCTTGATTTCGAGAGTGAGCGAAACTAATGAAAACATTGTTGGGGTAAAACCTAAAGGGAAAGACCTAGCACCAAATCCAATTTGCCATCTGATCTAACTTCTGGAGGCAGTCAAAATGATCCTTAGAATTCTTCCCTACCTTATTCCTGTGCTGAGATACAGGCTGCTCCAACCTGCTGTAAAATGCTTGATTTCGAGAGTGAGCGAAACTAATGAAAACATTGTTGGGGTAAAACCTAAAGGGAAAGACCTAGCACCAAATCCAATTTGCCATCTGATCTAACTTCTGGAGGCAGTCAAAATGATCCTTAGAATTCTTCCCTACCTTATTCCTGTGCTGAGATACAGGCTGCTCCAACCTGCTGTAAAATGCTTGATTTCGAGAGTGAGCGAAACTAATGAAAACATTGTTGGGGTAAAACCTAAAGGGAAAGACCTAGCACCAAATCCAATTTGCCATCTGATCTAACTTCTGGAGGCAGTCAAAATGAGCCTTAGAATTCTTCCCTACCTTATTCCTGTGCTGAGATACAGGCTGCTCCAACCTGCTGTAAAATGCTTGATTTCGAGAGTGAGCGAAACTAATGAAAACATTGTTGGGGTAAAACCTAAAGGGAAAGACCTAGCACCAAATCCAATTTGCCATCTGATCTAACTTCTGGAGGCAGTCAAAATGAGCCTTAGAATTCTTCCCTACCTTATTCCTGTGCTGAGATACAGGCTGCTCCAACCTGCTGTAAAATGCTTGATTTCG